>NC_054477.1:168895286-169125406 GCF_017639515.1 Carcharodon carcharias | reverse complement strand
CCCTCCATAGACCCATCACATCCTCACCCACACATTCCACCATCCCGTCACAGCCTCACCCGCACTCTCCACCAGACCCATGACAGTGTCACCCACACCCTCCTCCAGACCCGTCATAATGTCACCCACACTCTCCTCCAGACCCATCACATTGTCACACACACTCTCCTCCAGACACATCACAGCCTCACCCACACCCTCCACCATACCCAAAACAGATTCACCAACACCCTCCAACAGACCCATCACAGTGTCACTCACACCCTCCACCAGACACGTCATAGTGTCACCCAAACTCTCCTCCAGTCCCATCACAGTGTCACCCACACCCTCCACCAGACCCATCACAGTGTCTCTCACACCCTCCACCAGACCCATCACGGCCTCACCCACAGGCTCCACCAGACCCATCACAGCCTCATCCCCACCCTCCACCACACCCATCACTTTGTCACCCACATCCTCCACCAGTCCCATCAGATTGTCACCCACACCCTCCAGCAGACCCATCACAGCCTCATCCACACCCTCCACTGGACGCATCACAGCCTCACCCACACCCTCCACCAGACCCATCACAGGCTCACCCGCACCCTCCAACAGACCCAACACAGCCTCACCCACACCCTCCACCAGCCCCATCACAGTGTCACCCAAACACTCCACCAGACCCATCACAGTGTCACCCACACGCTCCACCAGACCCATCACAGCCTCACACACACCCTCCAACAGACCCAACACAGCCTCACCCACACCCTCCACCAGCCCCACCACAGTGTCACCCAAACACTCCACCAGACCCATCACAGTGTCACCAACACCCTCCACCAGAACCATCACAGCCTCACCCGCACCCTCCAACAGACCCAACACAGCCTCACCCACACCCTGCACCAGACCCATCACAGTGTCTCCCAAACCCTCCACCAGACCCATTACAGCCTCACGCACACCCTCCACCAGACCCATCACAGTGTCACCCAGAGCCTCTAGCAGACTCATCACTGTGTCATTCACACCCTCCAGCGGACCCTTCACAGCCTCACCCACGCCCTCCACCAGACCCATCACAGCCTCACCCACACCTTCCACCAGACCCATCACAGTGTCACCCACACCCTCCACCAGACCCATCACAGACTCACCCACACCTTCCAACAGACCCATCACAGCCTCACCCACGCCCTCCACTGGAACCATCAGAGCCTCACCCACACCCTCCATAGACCCATCACATCCTCACCCACACCCTCCACCAGACCCGTCACAGCCTCACCCGCACTCTCCACCAGACCCATCACAGTGTCACCCACACCCTCCTCCAGACCCATCATAATGTCACCCACACTCTCCTCCCGACCCATCACAGTGTCACACACACTCTCCTCCAGACACATCACAGCCTCACCCACACCCTCCACCATACCCAAAACAAATTCACCAACACCCTCCACCAGACCCATCACAGTGTCACTCACACCCTCCACCAGACACGTCATAGTGTCACCCACACTCTCCTCCAGTCCCATCACAGTGTCACCCACACCCTCCACCAGACCCTTCAGAGTGTCACCAACACCCTCCACCAGACCCATCACAGCCTCACCCACACCCTCCACCAGACCCATCACAGCCTCGCCCACACCCACCACCAGACCCATCACAGTGTCACCCATACCCTCCACCAGACCCATCACAGCCTCACCCACACCCTCCACCAGACCCATCACAGCCTCGCCCACACCCACCACCAGACCCATCACAGTGTCACCCACACCCTCCACCAGACCCATCACATCCTCACCCACACCCTCCACCAGACCCGTCTCTGCCTCATCCACACTCTCCTCCCGACCCATCACAGTGTCACACACACTCTCCTCCAGACACATCACAGCCTCACCCACACCCTCCACCATACCCAAAACAGATTCACCAACACCCTCCACCAGACCCATCACAGTGTCACCCACATCCTCCACCAACCCATCAGAGTGTCACCCACACCCTCCACCAGACCCATCACAGTGTCACGCACACCCTCCACCAGACACGTCATATTGTCACCCACACTCTCCTCCAGTTCCATCACAGTGTCACCCACACCCTCCACCAGACCCATCACAGTGTCACCAACATCCTCCACCAGACCCATCACAGCCTCACCCACACCCTCCACCAGCCCCATCACAGTGTCACCCAAACACTCCACCAGACCCATCACAGTGTCACCCACACCCTCCACCAGACCCATCACTGCCTCACCCGCACCCTCCAACAGACCCAACACCCCCTCACCCACACCCTCCACCAGACCCAGCACAGTGTCACCCAAACCTTCCACCAGACCCATTACAGCCTCACCCACACCCTCCACCAGACCCATCACAGTATCACCCAGAGCCTCTAGCAGACTCATCACTGTGTCATTCACACCCTCCAGCGGACCCTTCACAGCCTCACCCACGCCCTCCACCAGACCCATCACAGCCTCACCCACACCCTCCACCCGACCCATCACAGTGTCACCCACACCCTCCACCAGACCTGTCATAGTGTCACCCACACCCTCTTCCAGACCCATCACACTGTCACCCACACCCTCCTCCAGACCCATCTTAGCTTCATCCTCACCCTCCACCAGATCCATCTCAGCCTCACCTACACCATCCACCAGACCCATCACAGCCTCATCCCACCTACACCAGACCCATCACAGTGTCACCCACTCCCTCTACCAAACCCATCACAGCCTCACCCACACCCTCCACCATACCCATCACAGCTTCACCAACACCCTCCATATGACCCATCACAGTGTCACTCACACCCTCCACCAGACCCATCACAGCCTCACCCTCACCCTCCACCAGACCCATCACAGCCTCATCCTCACCCTCCACCAGAACCATCACAGCCTCACCCCGACCAGTCACCAGACACATCACAGACTCACCCCACCCTCCACCAGACCCATCACTTTGTCACAACACCCTCCAACAGTCCCATCACATTGTCACCCACACCCTCCACCAGACCCATCACAGCCTCATCCACACCCTCCACCGGATGCATCACAGCCTCACCCACACCCTCCACCAGACCCATCACAGTGTCACCCACACCCACCTCCAGACCCATCACATCCTGACCCACATCCTCCACCAGACCCATCACAGCCTCGCCCACACCCTACACCAGACCCATCACAGTGTCACCCACATCCTCCACCAGACCCATCACAGCCTCATCCACACCCTCCACCAGACCCTTCACAGTGTCTCCCACACCCTCCACCAGACCCATCACAGCTTCACCCACACCCTCCAACAGACGCATCACAGCCTCACCCACACCCTCCTCCAGACCCATCACAGCCTCACCCACACCTTCCGCCAGGCCCATCACAGTGTCACCCACACCCTCCACCACACCCATCACAGTGTCACCCACACCCTCCACCAGACCCATCATTTTGTCACCCACACGCTCCACCAGTCCCATCACAATTTCACCCACTCCCTCCACCAGACCCATGACAGTGTCACCTACACCCTCCAACAGACCCATCACAGCCTCATCCACACCCTCCAACAGACCCAGCACAGCCTCACGCACACCCTCCACCAGACCCATCACAGCCTCACCCACACCTTCCGCCAGGCCCATCACAGTGTCACCCACACCCTCCACCACACCCATCACAGTGTCACCCACACCCTCCACCAGACCCTTCATTGTGTCACCCACACGCTCCACCAGACCCATCACAATTTCACCCACTCCCTCCTCCAGACCCATCACAGTGTCACCCACACCCTCCACCAGAACCATCACAGCCTCACCCACACCCTCCACCAGACTCATCACAGTGTCACCCAGACCCTCCACCAGACCCATCACCGCCTCGCCCTCTTCCTCCTCCAGACCCTTTACAGCCTCACCCACACCCTCCACCAGACCCATCACAGCCTCACCCACACCCTCCACCATACCCAAAACAGATTCACCAACACCCTCCACCAGACCCATCACAGTGTCACTCACACCCTCCACCAGACACGTCATAGTGTCACCCACACTCTCCTCTTGTCCCATCACAGTGTCACCCACACCCTCCACCAGACCCATCACAGTGTCACCAACACCCTCCACCAGACCCATCACAGCCTCACCCACACCCTCCACCAGACCCATCACAGCCTCGCCCACACCCACCACCAGACCCATCACAGTGTCACCCATACCCTCCACCAGACCCATCACAGCCTCACCCACACCCTCCACCAGACCCATCACATCCTCGCCCACACCCACCACCAGACCCATCACAGTGTCACCCACTCGCTCCACAGACCCTCACATCCTCACCCACACCCTCCACCAGACCCGTCTCTGCCTCATCCACACTCCTCCACCAGACCCATCACAAGCCTCATCCACACACTCCCTCCAGACACATCACAGCCTCATCCCACACCCTCCACCAGACCCATCACAGCTTCACCAACACCCTCCACCAGACCCATCACAGTCCTCACCCACACCTCCTACAGACCCATCACAGTGTCACCCACGCCCTCCACCAGACCCATCACAGTGTCACCCACACCCTGCACCTGACCCATGATTTTGTCACCCACACGCTCCACCAGACCCATCACAATTTCACCCACTCCCTCCACCAGACCCATCACAGTGTCACCCACACCCTCCACCAGACACATCACAGCCTCACCCACACCCTCCACCAGACCCATCACAGTGTCACCCACACCCTCCACCAGACCCATCACAGCCTCACCCACACCCTCCACCAGACCCATCACAGCCTCACCCACACCCTCCACCAGACCAATCACAGCCTCACCCACACCCTCCACCAGACCCATCACAGCCTCACCCACACCCTCCACCAGACCCATCACAGTATACCCAGAGCCTCTAGCAGACTCATCACTGTGTCATTCACACCCTCCAGCGGACCCTTCACAGCCTCACCCACGCCCTCCACCAGACCCATCACAGCCTAACCAACACCCTCCACCCGACCCATCACAGTGTCACCCACACCCTCCACCAGCCCCATCACAGCCTCATCCACACCCTCCACCAGACCATTCACAGTGTCTCCCACACCCTCCACCAGACCCATCACAGCTTCACCCACACCCTCCAACAGACACATCACAGCCTCACCCACACCCTCCACCAGACCCATCACAGCCTCACCCACGCCCTCCTCCGGACCCATCACAGCCATACCCACACCCTCCGCCAGACCCTTCACAGTGTCTCCCGCACCCTCCACCAGACCCATCAAAGCTTCACCCACACGCTCCATCAGACCCATCACAGCTTCACCCACACCATCCACCAGACCCATCACAGCCTCACCCACACCCTCCACCAGACCCATCACAGCCTCGCCCACACCCACCACCAGACCCATCACAGTGTCACCCATACCCTCCACCAGACCCATCACAGCCTCACCCACACCCTCCACCAGACCCATCACATCCTCGCCCACACCCACCACCAGACCCATCACAGTGTCACCCACTCGCTCCACCAGACCCATCACATCCTCACCCACACCCTCCACCAGACCCGTCTCTGCCTCATCCACACTCTCCTCCCGACCCATCACAATGTCACACACACTCTCCTCCAGACACATCACAGCCTCACCCAGACCCTCCACCATACCCAAAACAGATTCACCAACACCCTCCACCAGACCCATCACAGTGTCACCCACATCCTCCAACAAACCCATCAGAGTGTCACCCACACCCTCCACCAGACCCATCACAGTGTCACGCACACCCTCCACCAGACACGTCATATTGTCACCCACACTCTCCTCCAGTTCCATCACAGTGTCACCCACACCCTCCACCAGACCCATCACAGCCTCACCCACACCTCCACCAGACCCATCACAGTGTCACCCACACCCTCCACCAGACCCATCACAGCCTCACCCACACCCTCCACCAGACCCATCACAGCCTCACCCACACCCTCCACCAGACCCATCACAGTGTCACCCACACCCTCCACCAGACCCATCACAGTGTCACCCACACCCTCCACCAGACCCATCACAGTGTCACCCACACCCTCCACCAGACCCATCACAGTGTCACCCACACCCTCCACCAGACCCATCACAGCCTCACCCACACCCTCCACCGGACGCATCACAGCCTCACCCACACCCTCCAACAGACCCATCACAGTGTCACCCACACCCACCTCCAGACCCATCACAGCCTGACCCCACACCCCTCCACCAGACCCATCACAGCCTCGCCCACACCCTACACCAGACCCATCACAGTGTCACCCACACCCTCCACCAGCCCCATCGCAGCCTCATCCACACCCTCCACCAGACCCTTCACAGTGTCTCCCACACCCTCCACCAGACCCATCACAGTTTCACCCACACCCTCCACAGACACATCACAGTCTCCCCCCCAACCCTCCACCACACCCATCACAGCCTAACACACACATTCCACCAGTCCCATCACAGCCTCACCCAGACCTTCCACCAGACCCATCACAGCCTTACCCACACGCTCCACCAGACCCATCACTGCCCCACCCACACCCTCCACGAGACTCATCACAGCCTCATCCACACCCTCCACCAGACCCAACACAGCCTCACCCACACCCTCCACCAGACCCATCACAGCCTCACCCACACCCTCCACCAGACCCATCACAGTGTCACCCAAACCCTCCACCAGACCCATCACAGTGTCACCCACACCCTCCACCAGACCCATCACAGTGTCACCCACACCCTCCACCAGACCCATCACAGCCTCACCCACACCCTCCACCAGACCCATCACAGTGTCACCCACGCCCTCCACCCGACCCATCACAGTGTCCCACCCACTCCTTCACCAGACCCATCACAGCCTCACCCACACCCTCCACCAGACGCATCCCAGCCTCACCCACACCCTCCACCAGACCCATCACAGCCTCACCCACACCCTCCACCAGAACCCTCACAGCCTCACCCACACCCTCCACCAGACCCATCACAGTGTCACCCACACCCTCCACCAGACCCATCACAGCCTCACCCACACCCTCCACCAGACCCATCACAGCCTCACCCACACCCTCCACCAGACCCATCACAGCCTCACCCACACCCTCCACCAGACCCATCACAGTGTCACCCACACCCTCCACCAGACCCATCACAGCCTCACCCACACCCTCCACCGGACCCATCACAGCCTCACCCACACCCTCCACAGACCCATCACAGCCTCACCCACACCTCCACCAACCCATCACAGCCTCACCCACACCCTCCACCAGACCCATCACAGCCTCACCCACACCCCCACCAGACCCATCACAGTGTCACCCACACCCTCCACCAGACCCATCACAGTGTCACCCACACCCTCCACCAGACCCATCACAGCCTCACCCACACCCTCCCCAGACCCATCACAGTCACCAAACACTCCTCCAGACCCATCACAGCCTCACCCCCACCCTCACCAGACCCATCACAGCCTCACCCACACCCTCCACCAGACCCATCACAGCCTCACCCACACCCTCCACCAGACCCATCACAGCCTCACCCACACCCTCCACCAGACCCATCACAAACTCACCCACAACCTCCACCAGACCCATCACAGCCTCACCCAAAACCTCCACCAGACCCATCACAGCCTCACCCACACCCTCCACCAGACCCATCACAGTGTCACCCACACCCTCCACCAGACCCATCACAGTGTCACCCACACCCTCCACCAGACCCATCACAGCCTCACCCACACCCTCCACCAGACCCATCACAGCCTCACCCACACCCTCCACCAGACCCATCACAGTGTCACCCACACCCTCCACCAGACCCATCACAGTGTCACCCACACCCTCCACCAGACCCATCACAGCCTCACCCACACCCTCCACCAGACCCATCACAGCTCACCCACACCCTCCAAAGACCCATCACAGCCTCACCCACACCCTCCACCAGACCCATCACAGCCTCACCCACACCCTCCACCAGACCCATCACAGCTCTCACCCACACCCTCCACCAGACCCATCACAGCGTAACCCACACCCTCCACCAGACCCATCACGGTGTCACCCACACCCTCCTCCAGAGCCATCACAGCCTCACCCACACTTCCACCAGACCTATCACAGCCTCGCCCACACCCTCGACCAAACCCATCACAGAATCACCCACAACCTCCACCACACCCATCACAGCCTAACACACACATTCCACCAGTCCCATCACAGCCTCACCCACACATTCCACCAGACCCATCACAGCCTTACCCACACCCTCCACCAGACCCATCACAGCCTCACCCACACCCTCCACCAGACCCATCACAGCCTCACCCACACCCTCCACCAGACCCATCACAGCCTCACCCACACCCTCCACCAGACCCATCACAGTGTCACCCACACCCTCCACCAGACCCATCACAGTGTCACCCACACCCTCCACCAGACCCATCACAGTGTCACCCACACCCTCCACCAGACCCATCACAGCCTCACCCACACCCTCCACCAGAGCCATCACAGTGTCACCAACACCCTCCACCAGACCCATCACAGCCTCACCCACACCCTCCACCAGACACATCACAGCCTCACCCACACCCTCCACCAGACCCATCACAGCCTCACCCACACCCTCCACCAGACCCATCACAGTGTCACCCCCACCCTCCACCAGACCCATCACAGTGTCACCCACACCCTCCACCAGACCCATCACAGCCCACACCCACACCCTCCACCAGACCCATCACAGTGTCACCCACACCCTCCACCAGACCCATCACAGCCTCACTCACACCCTCCACCAGACCCATCACAGCATCACCCACACCTCCTCCAGACCCATCACAGCCTCACCCACACCCTCCACCACCACCCATCACCACACACCCCACTCCCTCCACCCATCACAGCCTCACCCACACCACACCCTCCACCAGACCCATCACAGCTCTCACCCACACCCTCCACCAGACCCATCACAGCCTCACCCACACCCTCCACCAGACCCATCACAGCCTCACCCACACCCTCCACCAGACCCATCACAGTTTCACCCACACCCTCCACCAGACCCATCACAGTGTCACCCACACCCTCCACCAGACCATAAACAGTGTCACCCACACCCTCCACCAGACCCATCCCAGCTCTCAGCCGCACCCTCCACCAGACCCATCACAGTGTCACCCACACCCTCCACCAGACCCATCACAGCTTCACCCACACCCTCCACCAGACCCATCATGTGTCACCCACACCCACACCCTCCACCAGACCCATCACAGCCTCACCCACACCCTCCACCAGACCCATCACAGCCTCACCCACACCCTCCAACAGACCCATCACAGCCTCACCCACACCCTCCACCACCCATCACAGTGTCACCCCACACCCTCCACCAGACCCATCACAGTGTCACCCACACCCTCCAAGACAATCACAGTGTCACCCACACCCTCCACCAAACCCATCACAGCCTCACCCACACCCTCCACCAAACCCATCACAGCCTCACCCACACCCTCCACCAGACCCATCACAGCCTCACCCACACCCTCCACCGGACCCATCACAGCCTCACCCACACCCTCCACCAGACCCATCACAGCCTCACCCACACCCTCCACCAGACCCATCACAGCCTCACCCACACCCTCCACCAGACCCATCACAGTGTCACCCACACCCTCCACCAGACCCATCACAGTGTCACCCACACCCTCCACCAGACCCATCACAGTGTCACCCACACCCTCCACCAGACCCATCACAGTGTCACCCACACCCTCCACCAAACCCATCACAGCCTCACCCACACCCTCCACCAGACCCATCACAGCCTCACCCACACCCTCCACCAGACCCATCACAGTGTCACCCACACCCTCCACCAGACCCATCACAGCCTCACCCACACCCTCCACCAGACCCATCACAGCCTCACCCACACCCTCCACCAGACCCATCACAGTGTCACCCACACCCTCCACCAGACCCATCACAGCCTCACCCACACCCTCCACCAGACCCATCACAGTGTCTCCCACACCCTCCACCAGACCCATCACAGCCTCACCCACACCCTCCACCAGACACATCACAGTCTCACCCACACCCTCCACCAGACCCATCACAGCCTCACCCACACCCTCCACCAGACCCATCACAGCCTCACCCACACCCTCCACCAGACCCATCACAGTGTCACCCACCCTCCACCAGACCCATCACAGCCTCACCCACATTCCACCAGACACATCATAGCCTCACTCACACCCTCCACCGGACCCATCACAGCCTCACCCACACCCTCCACCAGACCCATCACAGTGTCACCCACACCCTCCACCAGACCCATCACAGTGTCACCCAAACCCTCCACCAGACCCATCACAGTGTCACCCACACCCTCCACCAGACCCATCACAGTGTCACCCACACCCTCCACCAGACCCATCACAGCCTCACCCACACCCTCCACCAGACCCATCACAGCCTCACCCACACCCTCCACAGACCCATCACAGCCCACACCCACACCCTCCACCAGACCCATCACAGTGTCACCCACACCCTCCACCAGACCCATCACAGTGTCATCCATACCCTCCACCAGACAATCACAGTGTCACCCACACCCTCCAGCTGACCCATCACAGCCTCATCCACACCCTCCACCGGACCCATCACAGCCTCACCCACACCCTCCACCAGACCCATCACAGCCTCACCCACACCCTCCACCGGACCCATCACAGCCTCACCCACACCCTCCACTAGACCCATCACAGCCTCACCCACACCCTCCACCAGACCCATCACAGCCTCACCCACACCCTCCACCAGACCCATCACAGTGTCACCCACACCCTCCACCAGACCCATCAGTGACACCCACACACCCTCCACCAGACCCATCACAGTGTCACCCACACCCTCCACCAGACCCATCACAGTCACCCACACCCTCCACCAACCCATCACAGCCTCACCACACCCTCCACCGACCCATCACAGCCTCACCCACACCCTCCTCCAGACCCATCACAGTGTCACCCACACCCTCCTCTAGACACATCACAGCCTCACCCACACCATCCACCAGACCCATCACAGCCTCTCCCACACCCTCCACCAGACCCAGTCACAGTGTCACCCACACCTCCACCAGACCCATCACAGCCTCACCCACACCCTCCACCAGACCCATCACAGTCACCCACACCCTCCACCAGACCCATCACTGTGTCACCACAGCCCTCCACAGGACCATCACAGCCTCACCCACACCCTCCACCAGACCCATCACAGCGTCACCCAGCACTCCACCAGACCCATCACAGTGTCACCAACACCCTCCACCAGACCCATCACAGCCTCACCCACACCCTCCAACCAGACCATCACATGGCGCACCCACACCCTCCACCAGACCCATCACAGCGTCACCCACACCCTCCACCAGACCCTCACAGCCTCACCCACACTCCTCCACAGACCCATCACAGACTCACCCACACCCTCCTCCAGCCCATCAGCAGCCTCCACCCACACCCTCCACCAGACCCTTCACAGTGTCTCCACACCCTCCACCAGACCCATCACAGGTCACCCACACCCTCCACCAGACCCATCACAGCCTCACCCACACCCTCCACCAGACCCATCACAGCAGCCTCACCCACACCCTCCACCAGCCCCATCACAGGTCACCCACACCCTCCACCAGACCCATCACAGTGTCACCACACCCTCCACCAGACAATCACAGTGTCCCCACACACCTCCACCAGACCCATCACAGCTCACCCTCAGCCCTCCACCAGATCCCATCACAGCCTCACCCACACCCTCCACCAGACCCCATCACAGCAGCCTCACCCACCCTCCACCAGACCCATCACAGTGTCTCCCACTCCCTCCAGAGACCCATCACAGCCTCACCCACACCCTCCACCAGACGCATCCCAGCCTCACCCACACCCTCCACCAGACCCATCACAGCATCACCCACACCCTCCACCAGACCCATCACAGCCTCACCCACACCCTCCACCAGACCCATCACAGTGTCAGCCTCACCCTCCACCAGAACCCAGCACAGCCTCCACCCCACCAGCTCCACCAGACCCATCACAGACTCACCACACCTCCACCAGACCCATCACTGTGTCTCCACACCCTCCACCAGTCCCCATCACAGTGTCACCCACACCCGTCCTCCAGACCCATCACAGTCCTCACCACACCCTCCACAGATCCATCACAGCCTCACCCACACCCTCCAACCAGACCCATCACAGCCTCATCCACACCCTCCACCAGACCCATCACAGCCTCACCCACACCCTCCACCAGACCCATCACAGCCTCATAAACACCCTCCACCAGAGGCAACACAAACTCACCCACACCCTCCACCAGACCCATCACAGCCTCACCCACACCCTCCACCAGACCCAACACAAACTCACCCACACCCTCCACCAGACCCATCACAGTGTCACCCACACCCTCCACCAGACCCATCACAGTGTCACCCACACCCTCCACCAGACCCATCACAGTGTCACCCACACCCTCCACCAGACCCATCACAGCCTCACCCACACCCTCCACCAACCCATCACAGTGTCACCCACACCCTCCACCAGACCCATCACAGGTCACCCACACCCTCCACGGACCCATCACAGCCTCACCCACACCCTCCACCAGACCCATCACAGCCTCACCCACACCCTCCACCAGACCCATCACAGCCTCACCACACCCTCCACCAGACCCATCACAGCCTCACCCACACCCTCCACCAGACCCATCACAGCCTCACCCACCCTCCAAGACCCATCACAGCATCACCCACACCCTCCACCAGACCCATCACAGCCTCACCCACACCCTCCACCAGACCCATCACAGCCTCACCCACACCCTCCACAGACCCATCACAGTGTCACCCACACCCTCCAACAGACCCATCACAGACTCACCCAGACCCTCCTCCAGACCCGTCACAGCCTCACCCACACCTTCCACCCACACCCATCACAGCCTCCCCCACCCTCCACCAGACCCATCACATCCTCACACACACCCTCCACCAGACCCATCACAGTGTCTCCCACACCCTCCACCTGGCCCATCACAGTGTAACCCACGCCCTCCACCAGACACAGCACAACCTCACCCACACCCTCCACCAGACCCATCATAGTGTCACCCACACCCTCCAACAGACCCGTCACAGCCTCACCCACACCCTCCACCACTCCATCACAGTCTCACCCACACCCTCCACCAGACCCATCACAGTGTCACCCACACCCTCCACCAGACCCATCACAGCCTCACCCACACCCTCCACCAGACCCATCACAGCCTCACCCACAACCTTCACCAGACCCATCACAGCCTCACCCACACCCTCCACCAGACCCATCACAGTGTCACCCACACTCTCCACCAGACCCATCACAGCCTCACCCACACCCTCCACCAGACCCATCACAGCCTCACCCACACCCTCCACCAGACCCGTCACAGCCACACACAGACCCTCCACCAGACCCATCACAGCCTCACCCACACCCTCCACCAGACCCATCACAGCCACACCCACAACCACAACATCCACCAGAACGCATCACACCTCGCCACACCCCACCACCAGACCCATCACAGTTTCACCACCCACACCCTCCACCAGACCCGTCACCCCCCCCCCCCCCCCATAGTGTCACCCACCCTCTCCACCAGACCCATCACAGTGTCACACAAAGTCTCCTCCAGACCCATCACAGCCTCACCCACACCCTCCACCAGTTCCCATCACAGTGTCAACCCACACCCTCCACCAGACCCATCACAGTGTCACCACACCCTCCACCACGACCCCATCACAGCCTCACCCACACCCTCCACCAGACCCATCACAGTGTCACCCACACCCTCCACCAGACCCATCACAGCCTCATCCCCACCCTCCAACAGACCCATCACCGCCCCGCCCACACCCTCCAACAAACCCATCAGAGTGTCACCCACACCCTCCACCAGACCCATCACAGCCTCATCCACACCCTCCACCAGACCCATCACAGTGTCTCCCGCACCCTCCACCAGACTCCATCACAGTCTCACTTCACACCCTCCAGCAGACCCATCACAGCCTCACCCACACCCTCCACCAGACCCATCACATCCTAACCCACACCCTCCACCAGGACCCATCACAGTGTCACCCACACCCTCCACCAGCACCCATCACAGTGTCATCCCACTACCCTCCACCAGACCCATCACAGCCTCACCCACACCCTCCACCAGACCCATCACAGTGTCACCCACAACCTCCACCAGACCCATCACAGCCTCACCCAAACCCTCCACCAGACCCATCACAGTGTCACCCACACCCTCCACCAGACCCATCACAGGTTCACCCACACCCTCCACCAGACCCATCACAGTGTCACCCACACCCTCCACTAGACCCATCACAGCTTCACCCACACCCTCCACCAGACCCATCACAGCCTCACCCACACCCTCCTCCAGACCCATCACAGTGTCACCCACACCCTCCACCAGACCCATCACAGCCTCACCCACACCCTCCACCAGACCCATCACAGCCTCATCCACACCCTCCACCAGGCCCATCACAGTGTCACCCCCACCCTCCAAACCCATCACAGCCTCACCCACACCCTCCACCAGACCCATCACAGCCTCACCCACACCCTCCACCAGACCATCACATCACCACACCCACCCACAGACCCCCCACCACCCCACCACCCTCACCCAACCCCTCACCAGTGACCCACACCCACTCCAGACCCTTCAACCAACCCACACACTCACAGACCCATCAACCATCACCCACAACCCACCAGACCATCACATCACATGTCACCCACACCCTCACCAGACCCATCACACCTCACCCACACCTCCACCAGACACCATCACAGCTTGTCACCCACACCCTCCACCAGACCATACACAGCTCCCACACCCTCCACCAGACCCCATCACAGTCACCCACACCTCCACCAGACCCATCACAGTGTCACCCACACCCTCCACGACCCATCACAGCCTCACCCACACCCTCCACCAGACCCATCACAGCCTCACCCACACCCTCCACCAGACCCATCACATAGTCACCCACACCCTTCACCAGACCCATCACAGTGTCACCCACACCCTCCACCAGACCCATCACAGTGTCACCCACACCCTCCACCAGACGCATCACAGCCTCACCCACACCCTCCACCAGACCCATCACAGTGTCACCCACACCCTCCTCCAGACCCATCACAGCCTCACCCACACCCTCCACCAGACCCATCACAGCCTCATCCCCACCCTCCAACAGACCCATCACAGCCTCACCCACACCCTCCACCAGACCCATCACAGTGTCACCCACACCCTCCACCAGACACATCACTGTGTCACCCACACCCATCCACCAGACCCATCACAGCCTCACCCACACCCTCCACCAGCCCATCACAGCCTCACCCACACCCTCCACCAGACCCATCTCAGCCTCACCCACACCCTCCTCCAGACCCATCACAGTGTCACCCACACCCTCCTCTAGACACATCACAGCCTCACCCACACCCTCCACCAGACCCATCACAGCCTCACCCACACCCTCCACCAGACCCATCACAGTGTCACCCACACCCTCCACCAGACCCATCACATTGTCACCCACACCCTCCACCAGACCCATCACAGTGTCACCCACACCCTCCACCAGACCCATCACAGTTTCACCCACACCCTCCACCAGACCCATCACAGCCTCACCCACACCTCCACCAGACCCATCACAGCCTCACTCACACCCTCCACCAGACCCATCACGGCCTCATTCACACCCTCCACCAGACCCATCACAGTGTCACCCACACCCTCCACCAGACCCATCACAGCCTCACCCACACCCTCCACCAGACCCATCACAGCCTCATCCACACCCTCCACCAGACCCATCACAGCCTCACCCACACCCTCCACCAGACCCATCACAGCCTCACCCCACCCACCTCCAGACCCATCACAGCCTCACCCACACCCTCCACCAGACCATCACAGCCTCACCCACACCCTCCAACAGACCCATCACAGCCTCACCCACACCCTCCACCAGACCCAGCACAGTGTCACCCAAACACCTCCACCCCAGACCCATCACAGTGTCACCCACACCCTCCACCAGACCCATCACAGCCTCACCCACGCCCTCCACCAGACCCATCACAATGTCACCCATACTTTCCACCAGACCCATCACAGCCTCAAACACACCCTCCACCAGACCCATCACAGTGTCACCCACACCCTCCTGCAGACCCATCACAGTGTCACCCACACCCTCCTCCTGACACTTCACAGCCTCACCCACACCCTCCACCAGACCCATCACAGCCTCACCCACACCCTCCACCAGACCCATCACAGACTCACCCACACCGTCCTCCAGACCCATTACAGCCTCACCCACACCCTCCACCAGACCCATCACAGCCTCACCCACACCCCCAACAGACCCATCACAGCCTCACCCACACCCTCCACCAGCCCATCACAGTGTCACCCACACCCTCCACCAGACCCATCACAGTGTCACCCACACCCTCCACCAGACCCATCACAGCTCACCCACACACCTCCACCTGACCCATCACAGTGTCACCCACCCCTCCACCAGACCCATCACTTTGTCACCCACACCCTCCACCAGACCCATCACAGCATCACCCACACCCTCCACCAGACCCATCACAGCTCACCCACACCCTCCCCCAGACCCATCACAGCCTCACCCACACACTCACCAGACCCATCACAGCCTCACCACACACCCTCCACCAGACCCATCTCAGCCTCACCCACACCCTCCACCAGACCCATCACAGTGTCACCCACACCCTCCACCAGACCCATCATAGTGATACCCACACCTATCCACCAGACCCATCACAGTGTCACCCACACCCTCACTCAGACCCATCACAATTTCACCCACTCCCTCCACCAGACCCATCACAGCCTCACCACACCCTCCACCAGACCATCACAGCTCACCAACACCCTCCACCAGACCCATCACAGTGTCACCCACACCCTCCAGCAGACCCATCACAGCCTCACCCACGCCCTCCACCAGACCCATCACAGCCTCACCCCCACCCTCCACCATACCCATCACAGTGTCACCCACACCCTCCAGAACCCATCACAGCCTCACCCACGCCCTCCACCAGACACAGCACAACCTCACCCAGACCCTCCACCAGACCCATCACAGACTCCCCCACACCGTCCTCCAGACCCATTACAGCCTCACCCACACCCTCCACTAGACCCATCACAGCCGCACCCACACCCTCCACCTGGCCCATCACAGCCTCACCCACACCCTCCAACAGACCCATCACAGCCTCACCCACACCCTCCACCAGACCAATCACAGCCTCACCCACACCCTCCACCAGACCCATCACTGTGTCACCCACACCCTCCAGCGGACCCATCACAGCCTCACCCACGCCCTCCACCAGACTCCTCACAGCCTCACCCACACCCTCCTTAGACCCATCACAGTCTTACCCACACCCTCCACCAGACTCATCACAGCATCACCCACACCCTTCACCAGACCCCCATCACAACCGCACCCAGACCCTTCACCAGACACATCACAGCCTCATTCCCACCCTCCACCAGACCCATCACTTTGTCACCAACACCCTCCACCGACCCATCACATTGTCACCCACACCCTCCACCAACCCATCACAGCCTCATCCACACCCTCCACCGGACCATCACAGCCTCCACCCAACACCCTCCACCAGACCCATCACAGTGTCAACCACACCCTCCTCCAGACCCATCACAGCCTCACCCACACCCTCCACCAGACCCATCACCAGCCTCATCCACACCCTCCACCAGACCCTTCACAGCCTCCCACCGCACCTGCACCAGACCCATCACAGCTCACCCACACCCTCCTCCAGACCCATCACTTGTGTCACAACCAAACCCTCCACCAGACCCATCACAGTGTCACCCACAACCCTCACCAGACCCATCACAGTGTCACCAACACCCTCCACCAGAACCATCACAGCCTCACCCACACCCTCCACCAGACCCATCACAGCTCCACCCGCACCCTCCACCAACCCATCACATCTGACCCACACCCTCCACCAGACCCATCACAGCCTCACCCACACCCTTCACCAGACCCATCACAGCCTCATCCCACCCTCCACCAGACCCATCACTTAGTCACCAACACCCTCCACCGGTCCCATCACATTGTCACCCACACCCTCCAGCAGACCCATCACAGCCTCACCACACCCTCCACCAGACCCATCACAGTGTCACCCACACCCTCCACCAGCCCACATCACCACCAGCCACAATCTCAGCCTCACCACACCCTCCACCAGCCCAAAGGAGTGTCACCCACACCCTCCACCAGACCCATCACAGTGTCACCCACACCCTCCACCAGACCCATCACAGCCTCACCCACACCCTCCACCAGAACCTATCATAGTGTCACCCACACCCATCCACCAGACCCATCACAGTGTCACCACACCCTCCACAGACCCATCACTGCCTCACCCACACCCTCCACCAGACCCATCACAGTGTCACCCACACCCTCCACCAGACCCATCACAGCCTCATCACACCCTCCACCAGACCAATCACAGCCTCACCCACACCCTCCACCAGACCAAAACAGTCACCAACACCCTCCACCAGACCCATCACAGTTGTCACCCCCCATCCTCCACCAGGCCCATCACAGCCTCACCCACACCCTCCACCAGACCCATCACAGTGTCACCCACACCCTCCACCAGACCCATCACAGCCTCACCCACACCCTCCACCAGACCCATCACAGTGTCACCCACACGCTCCACCAGACCCATCACAGTGTCACCCAAACCCTCCACCAGACCCATCACAATGTCACCCACACCCTCCACCAGACCCATCACAGTGTCACCCAAACCCTCCACCAGACCCATTACAGCCTCACCCACACCCTCCACCAGACCCATCACAGACTCGCCGACACCCTCCACCAGAACCATCACAGCCTCGCCCACACCCACCACCAGACCCATCACAGTATCACCCAGAGCCTCTACCAGACCCATCACAGTGTCACTCACACCCTCCAGCAGACCGATCACAGCCTCACCCACGTCCTCCACCAGACCCATCACAGCCTCACCCACGCCCTCTCCGGACCCATCACAGCCTCACCCACACCCTCCATAGACCCATCACAGCCTCACCCACACACTCCACCAGACCCATCACAGCCTCACCCGCACCCTCCACCAGACCCATCACAGTGACCCCCACACCCTGCTCCAGACTCATCACAGTGTCACACACACCCTCCTCCAGACCCATCACAGCCTCACCCACTCCCTACTCCAAACCCATCACAGCTTCAACAACACCCTCCAACAGACCCATCACAGTGTCACTCACACCCTCCACCAGGCACATCACAGCCTCACCCACACCCTCCTCCAGACCCATCACAGCCTCACCCAAACCCTCCACCAGACCCATCACAGTGTCACCCACACCCTCCACCAGACCTGTCATAGTGTCACCCACACCCTCTTCCAACCCATCACAGTGTCACCCACACCCTCCTCCAGACCCATCACAGCTTCACCCAGACCCTCCATAGACCCATCACAGCTTCACCCACACCCTCCACCTGACCCATCACAGTGTCACCAGCACCCTCCACCAGACCTGTCATAGTGTCACCCACACCCTCTTCCAGACCCATCACAGTGTCACCCACACCCTCCTCCAGACCCATCACAGCTTCACCCACACCCTCCACCATACCCATCACAGCTTCATTAACACCCTCCACCAGACCCATCACAGTGTCACTCACACCCTCCACCAGACCCATCACAGCCTCACCCAAAGGCTCCACCATACCCGTTACAGTGTCATCCACACCGTCCACCAGACCCATCACAGCCTCACCCACACCCTCATCCAGGCCCATCACAGCCTCACCCACACCCTCCTCCAGACCCATCACAGCCTCACCCACACCCTTCACCAGACCCATCACAGACTCACCCAGACCCTTCACCAGACACATCACAGCCTCATCCCCACCCTCCACCACACCCATCACTTTGTCACCAACACCCTCCACCAGTCCCATCACATGTCACCCACACCCTCCAGCAGACCCATCACAGCCTCATCCACACCCTCCACCGGACGCATCCACAGCCTCACCCACATCCTCCACCAGACCGATCACAGCCTCGCCCACACCCTCCACCAGACCCATCACAGTGTCACCCACACCCTCCACCAGCCCCATCACAGCCTCATCCATAACCCTCTACCAGACCCTTCACAGTGTCTCCCACACCCCCCACCAGACCCATCACAGCTTCAGCCACACCCTCCAACAGACCCATCACAGCCTCACCCACCACCCTCCAACAGACCCATCACAGCCTCATCCACACCCTCCACCGGACGCATCACAGCCTCACCCACACCCTCCACCAGACCGATCACAGCCTCGCCCACACCCTCCACCAGACCCATCACAGGTCACCCACACCCTCCACCAGCCCCATCACAGCCTCATCCATACCCTCTACCAGACCCTTCACAGTGTCTCCCCACACCCCCCACCAGACCCATCACAGCTTCAGCCACACCTCCAACAGACCCATCACAGCCTCACCCACACCCTCCAACAGACCCATCACAGACTCACCCACACACTCCACCATCCATCACAGCGTCACCCACACCCTTCACCAGACCCATCACAGCGTCACCAACACCCTCTTCGAAACCCATCACAGCCTCATCCACATCCTCCGCCAGGCCCATCACAGTGTCACCCCCACCCTCCACCAGACCCATCACAGTGTCACCCACACCCTGCACCAGACCCATCATTTTGTCACCCACACGCTCCACCAGACCCATCACAATGTCACCCACTCCCTCCACCAGACCCATCACAGTGTCACCCACACCCTCCACCAGACCCATCACAGCTTGCCCACACCCATCCACCAGACCCATCACAGCCTCACCCACACCCCTCCACAGACACATCACAGTGTCACTCCACCCTCCTCCAGACCCGTCACAACCTCACCCACACCTTCCACCAGACCCGTCACAGCCACACACAGACCCTCCACCAGACCCATCACAGTGTCACCCACACTCTCCTCTCTGACACATTACGGCTTTTTCCCCCAGTTCCCTCCACCAACACATCACAGCTCCACCCACACCCCTCCACCATCACCCAAAACCGACTCACCAACATCCTCCACCAGGACCCAATCACAGTGTCACCCAAACGCTCCACCAGACCCCATCACAAAGCCTCACCCACACTCTTCCGCCAGACCCAACACAGTGTCACCAACTCCCTCCACCAGACCCATCGCAGGCCTCACCCACACCCTCCACCAGGACCCATCACAGCCCTCCACACCCACACCCTCCACCAGGACACATCACAGTGTCACCCACACGCTCCACCAGAACCATCACAGTGTCACCCAACCCCTCCACCAGACCCATTCTGCCTCACCCACACCCTTCCAACAGACCCAACACAGCCTCACCCACAACCCGTCCACCAGGACCCATCGCAAGTGTCACCCAACCCTCCAACCAGACCCATTTACAGCCCTCACCCACACCTCCACCTGACCCATCACAGCCTCGCCCACACCCTCCACCAGACCCATCACAGCCTCGCCAACACCCACCACCAGGACCCTCACAGTGTCCACCCTGAGCCTCTACCATACCCATCACTGTGTCACACTCACACCCTCCAGCGGAGCCATCACAGCCTCACTCCACGCACTATCCACCAGACCCTTCACAGCCTCACCCAGGCCATCCGCCGGACCCATCACAGGGGCACCCACAAACCCTCCCACCAGCCCCATCTCAGCCTCAGCACACCCTCGCGCCACCCATCAGAGTGTCCCACCCATACCCCTACCAGATTCAACACAGTGTCACCCAAACCCTCCACCAACCCCTCACAGTGTCACCCAAACCCTCCAATCCAGACCCTTTACACGCTCATCCACACCCTCTCACCAGACCCATCACATCTCGCCCCACCCTCCACCAGACCCATCACAGCCTCGCCCACACCCCACCCCAGACCCATCACAAGGATCACCCAGTGCCTCTACCAACCTGCACTGGGCACTCACACACCCCCTGACCCATCACAGCCTCACCCACGCCCACCACCAGACCCATCACAGCCTCACACGCACCCTCCACCAGACCCATCACAGTGACACCCACACCCTCCTCCAGCCCCATCACGGCTTCACCCACTCTCTCCTCCAAACCCATCACAGCTTCAACAACACCCTCCAAATGACCCATCGCAGTGTCACTCACACCCTCCACCAGACCCTCACAGCCTCACCACACCCTCCTCCAGACCCATCACAGCCTCATACACCCTCCTCCGACCCATCACAGCCTCACCACACCCTCCATAGACCCATCACAGCCTCACCCACACCCTCCACCAGACCCATCACCATGTCACCCACACCCTCCACCAGACCTGTCATAGTGTCACCCACACCCTCTTCCAGACCCATCACAGTGTCACCCACACCCTCCTCCAGACCCATCACAGCTTCTCCCACACCCTCCACCATACCCATCACAGCTTCACGAACACCCTCCACCATGCCCGTTACAGTGTCATCCACACCGTCCCCCAGACCCATCACAGCCTCACCCACACCCTCATCCTGACCCATCACATCCCTCACCACACCCTCCTCCAGACCCATCACAGCCTCACCCACACCCTTCACCAGACCCATCACAGCCTCACCCAGACCCTTCACCAGACACATCACAGCCTCATCCCCACCCTCCACCAGACCCATCACTTTGTCACCAACACCCTCCACCAGTCCCATCACATTGTCACCCACACCCTCCAGCAGACCCATCAAAGCTTCACCCACTGCCTCCACCAAACCCATCACAGCTTCAACAACACCCTCCAACAGACCCATCACAGTGTCACTCACACCCTCCACCAGAACCATCACAGCCTCACCCACACCCTCCTCCAGACCCATCACAGTCTCACCCACACCCTCCTCCGACCCATCACAGCCTCACCCAAAGTCTCCACCATACCCTTTACAGTGTCATCCACACCGTCCACCAGACCCATCACAGCCTCACCCACACCCTCATCCAGCCCATCACAGCCTCACCCACACCCTCCTCCAGACCCATCACTTTGTCACCAACACTCTCCACCAGTCCCATCACATTGTCACCCACTCCCTCCAGCAGACCCATCCACAGCCTCATCCACACCCTCCACCAGACACATCACAGTGTCACACACTCCCACCTCCAGACCCATCACAGCCTCACCCACACCCTCCACCAGACCCATCATAGCCTCACCCACACCCTCCACCACCCCATCACAGCCTCATCCACACCCTCCACCAGACCCTTCACAGTGTCTCCCACACCCTCCAACAGACCCATCACAGCCTCACCCACACCCTCCAACGGACCCATCACAGCCTCACCCACACCCTCCAACGGACCCATCACAGCCTCACCCACACACTCCACCAGACCCATCACAGCGTCACCCACACCCTCCACCAGACCCATCACAGCGTCACCAACACCCTCCTCCAAACCCATCACGGCCTCACCCACACCCTCACACCATGACCCATCAAAGCGTCACCCACATCGCTCCATCAGACCCATCACAGCATCATCCACACCATCCACCAGACCCTTCACAGTGTCTCATCACACCCTCAGCCAGACCCATAACAGCTGTCACCCACACCAACCACAGACCACATCACAGCCTCATCCACACCATCCACCAGACCCATCACAGCCGTCATCCACACCCTCCAACAGACCCATCACTGCCTCACGCCAGCACCCTCCACCAGACCCATCACACCCTCACCCACACCCTCCAGCCAGGACACCATCACAGTGTCACCACACACCCTACCACCACACATCATTACAGGGCTAACCCACACCCTCCCACCCAGTACCCATCACTGTTGATCACCCCGAGCACGCTCAGCAAGACTCATCATCTGTGTCATTCCCACGTCCCTCCACCAGGACCCCTTCACCGTGTCCACCCCACAGCCCTCCACCAGACCACTTCACAGCCTCACCCACACCCTCCACCACACGTATCATCGTGTCACCCACACCCTCCACCAGACCCATCACAGCCTCACCCACACCCTCCAACAGACCCAACACAGCCTCACCCACACCCTCCACCAGACCCATCACAGTGTCGCCCACACGCTCCACCAGACCCATCACAGTTTCACCCACTCCTCCACCAGACCCATTACAGCCTCACCCCCACCCTCCACCAGACCCATCACAGTGTCACCCAAACCCTCCACCAGACCCATTACAGCCTCACCCACACCCTCCACCAGACCCATCACAGCCTCGCCCACACCCTCCACCAGACCCATCACAGCCTCGTCCACACCCACCACCAGACCCATCACAGTGTCACCCTGAGCCTCTTCCAGACCATCACTGTTGTCACTCACACCCTCCAGCGGACCCATCACAAGCTTCACCAACACCCTCCACCAGACACTTCACAGTGTCACTCACACCCTCCACCAGCCCCATCACAGCCTCACCCACACCCTCCACCAGACACTTCACAGTGTCACTCACACCCTCCACCAGACCCATCACAGCCTCTCCCCACACCCACCTCCAGACCCATCACAGGACTCACCCAGACCCTCCACCCGACCCATCACAGCCTCATCCCCACCCTCCACCAGACCCATCACAGCCTCCACCCACGCCCCTCCTCTGACCCATCACAGTCCTCACCCACACCCTCCATAGACCTATCACAGTCCTCACCCACACCCTCCACCAGACCTTCACAGCCTCACCCACACCCTCCACCAGACCCATCACAGCCTCACCCACACCCTCCACCAGACCCTTCACAGTGACACCCACACCCTCCTCCAGACCCATCACAGTGTCACCCCCACCCTCCTCCAGACCCATGACAGCTTCACCCACACCCTCCACCAAACCCATCACAGGCCTTCACCCACACCCTCCACCAGACCCATCACAGCCTCACCCACACCCACCACCAGACCCATCACAGACTCACCCACCTCCCTCCACCAGACCCATCACAAGCCTCAACCCAGACCCTCCACCAGACCCCATCACAGTGTCACCCACTCCCTCCACCAGACCCATCACAGTGTCACCCACACCCTCCTCCAGACCCATCACAGTGTCACCCACACCCTCCAGCAGACCCATCACAGCCTCACCCACACCCTCCCTCCACCGGACGCTTCACAGCCTTCACCCACACCCACCTCCAGACCCATCACAGCGCTCACCCACACCCTCCACCAGACCCATCACAGCTTCACCAACACCCTCCACCAGACCCATTCACAGTGTCCACCCACACCCTCTCCCAGACCCATCACAGTGTCACCCACACCCTCCACCAGACCCATCACAACCTCATCCACACCCTCCACCAGACCCATCACAGCTTCACCAACACCCTCCACCAGACCCATAACAGTGTCACTCACACCCTCCACCAGGCCCATCACGGCCTCACCCACAGGCTCCACATACCCGTTACAGTGTCAACCACACCCTCCCTCCAGACCCATCACAGCCTCACCCACACCCTCCTCCAGACCCTCAGTACCCACTCACAGCCTCACCCACACCCTCCACCAGACTGATCACCGTTTCACCTAAACCCTCCACTTGACCCATCACAGCCTTGCCCACACCTTCCACCAGACCCATCACAGCCTCATGCACACCCTCCACCAGACCCATTACAGCCTCACGCACACCCTCCACCAGACCCATTACAGCCTCACCCACACCCTCCACCAGACCCGACACAGCCTCACCCACACCCTCCACCAGCGCAGAGACACACACCTCTGTGGGATCTAGTTTTTGAGTAGCTTCAGATTCACAATCCGGTGAGCACTTTGTGCTCTCTGATCCACCGCAGGCTGCGCTAGTTTTTTGGCACTTGGAGGACGGCTGGAGAGCAGAAATCTGCTGCGTCCAAGCCAGATGTCAGGTCTCTGGACTCGGTCATATCTCAGTTGCTGGAGCTGCAAAGACAAGCTCGGGAACTTCAGGAAGGGATGTCCGATGCACTCCTCACATTGCAAGGCATGATGGAGGATCCTGTCTGTCTTCAGTCTGAGGTGATAGTGCCAGCGCACCGAGCTCAACACTGGTAGGATGGCATCTGCAATGGGGACCTTGGTCCAGGACGTTGGTCCTGCACCACAGTGTAGGCTGAATTCCATCGCCAATGCCACAGCTGGCCTCCAGCAGTGTCCAATGTGAGAGTGTCTTGGGGCAGCTCGACTCACTCAAACATCCCCTTCTCCTCAAGATGTCAGCCAGGGCCCCTCGGACTCCCATAGGGAGGAGGACCAGCAGATGCACACCCTGGGCCCATCCACCCAGGTGACTCCCTGACTGTCCGGCCCTTCCAAACCCCCTCTTCCTGTGACCCCAGCAGCTCCAGCTCCACAAGCTGAGGAGGGTGCCATTGTCAGAAACAGATCAAAGGTAACTGGCTGCAAGCTGTTGTGAGTTTGACTTCCATGCCTGAAAGAGTGGCAGAAGCAGAATCAATAAGAATTATCATAATGGAATTACATATATACTTGATGGGAGAAAATGCAGGGCTATGAGGAAAGAGCTGGGGAATTGCTCTAATTGGATCACTCTAACAAAGAGCCAGCACAGGTACAGGCAGAGACACAGTGGCTCGAATGGCCTCCTTCTGTGATGTATCATTCGATGATATTCAATACCACAAAAAGAACAAATTAATATTAATTCACACTGAGACAGGCAATTCAGTAAGTGCTGTACGATTAGCTATAAGAAGCACTTGCAAAGTGCAATTTAAGTAAGTTTATTGTAGGGTTGGGAGAAGCAGGAATTACACAAGCTGTATTTTGTTTATTGTGTAATTTCCTGCAGATCTTTTGATGATTGGAGTTGGTGGCAGGAGTCAGCAGGGACTTGATCTGAAAGCAATGTGTTGCCATCATGTGGTTCAGTGAAGGAGTTCTCCTGAAGGTAAATTATATAGCACAGTGATCACACCAGCCAGCAATGATAAGTTGTAAAAATGTGTTTACTTGTAGATTATACTTTAGACATTAAAATCTACAAGGCCAGGCCCTCCAAGAAAAATAACTGAAGTTGTCTTTTACTGTAATATGCATCTTATCTATGCTGACAGATTCTGAATCTGCCTTCAATATTCCTGTCTGATCAGGGGCTATTGAATATGTAGCCTAGGAACTGATTGTTGAGCCTAGATGTATCACTGCAGCAACCGGGAGGCCCCGTGAACTGAGGGCCCTGGTGAATGGAAACTGGTTGACAGACCAATGTGCCGCTCACTTTGCCACAGGCAGCACACCTGAGTGACAATGTCACTATTAGGCTACCTTCCTCGCCGGTAACTTCCCTCAGGTCAGTCCTGGGGAGAGGGATTGGAATGGAAGGTGGTGGTGTGCTCAGGGCAGTGCAATGGCCAGGAAATGTTCCCCCTTTGTGGAGACCAACCTCCTGATTCCACAGGACAAGTCACCTTTACTGACCGGAGTGAGTAACTGCAGAAACACCCAAAGCAAAGTAGAACTGAGCAAGGTCACAGACAGCTCAGAACCAACAGGACGGACAGAATGGACAGAATGATAGAACAGACAGAAAGATAGAAAAATGGAACTGACTGAATGAGAGAACGGACAGAATGACGGAATGGACAGAACAGACAGAACAACAGAACAGACAGGATGACAGAACGGACAGAATGAACGAACTGACAAAATGACAGAACCAACAGAATGGACAGTGCGAAAAAACCCAACAGAATAGAGAGAACAACAGGATGGACAGAACAGACCAAACTAAAGAGCGGATAGAACAACAGAATGGGCAGAATGGATAGAATGACAGAAATGACAGAATGGGCAGAATGACACAATAGACAGAATGAAAGAACAACAGAAATAGAAAAGAATGGACAGAATGAGAAAACCGATTGAATGGACGGAACAATAGAATGGACAGAAAGGACAGAACAAGAAAACGGACAGAACGAGAAAATGACAGAACAGACAGAACGACAGAAAGGACAGAATGGACAGAACGACAGAACAGGCAGAATGTGAGAATGGGCAGAATGGCAGAACTGACAGATTGATAGAACTTGCAGAACGACATAATGGACAGAATGACAAAACAACAGAACTAGAAAAGCGACAGAACAGCATGAATGACAGAACAGACAGAGCAACAGAATGGACAGAACGACAGAACAGACAGGATGGACAGAACGAGAAAATCGACGGAATGAAATGAATGACAGAACGAACAGAACAACAGAATGACAGAACGACAGAATGGACAGTTCTGACAGAAAAGACAGAATGATAGAATGGACAGAACAGACAGAACGATAGAATAATGAAATGGACATAAAGACAGCACAACAGAACTAGAAAAGCGACAGAATGGACAGAACGAGAAAATTGTCAGAAAAGAATGAAAGACAGAATGGACAGAATGGAGAGAACTGACAGAACTGACGGAACTGACAAAACAGACAGGATGACAGATCTGACAGAATGGAGTGAAGGACAGAACGACAAAACTGACAGAACGACAGAAATGACAGAATGACAGAATGAAAGAATGTCAGAACTGACTGAACAACAGAACGACAGAAATGACAGAACGATAGAACCGACTGAACTGACAAAACGGACAGAATAACAGAAATTACATTACGACCAAACTGACAGAATGGCGGAACGGACAGAACAACAGATCAGACAGAATGACAGAACTGACCGAAGAACAGAATGGACAAAACTGTCAGAATGACAGAACGGACAGAAAGGACAGAATGGACAGAACAAATGAATGACAGAACAGAGAGAACTGATGGAACTGACACAATGGACAGAACAACAGAATGGACAGAACGACAGAGCTAACAGAATGGACAGAACAACAGAATGGACTGAACAGACAGAACAAGAGAAAAGACATAACGACAGAAATGACAGAACGACAGAACTGACAGAACAAACAGAAAGGACAGAAATGACAGAACGACAGAATGAAAGAACGTCAGAATTGACAGATCGACAGAACAATAATAATGACATAAGAACAGAACTGACAGAAATGACAGAACTGACAGAACGACAGAATGACAGAAATGACAGAATGATAGAACCAACTGAACTGACAGAATGGACAGAACGGACAGAATAACAGAAATTACATTACGACCAAACTGACAGAATGGCAGAACGGACAGAACAACAGATAGGACAGAATGACAGAACTGACAAAAGAACAGAACGGACGGAACAACAGAACGACAGAACTGACAGAATGGACAGAAAGGATAGAATGGACAGAGTGACAGAAAGGACAGAACGACAGAACTGTCAGAACGACAGAACTGATGGAACTGACACAACGGACAGAACGACAGAATGGACAGAACGACAGAGCTAACTGAATGGACAGAATAACAGAATGGACAGAACGGACAGAACGAGAGAAAATACATAATGACAGAACTGACAGAACGGACAGAACTGACAGAACGGACAGAACGGACAGAATGACAGAGCTGACAGAATGGGCAGAACGATAGAACATACAGAACGGACAGAAAGCACAGAACAGACACAGTGAGACACCGGGCAGAATGAAAGAACTGTCAGAATGACAGAACTGACAGAACGACTGAACAGACAGAATGGAAGAACAGACAGAACTGACAGAACGGACAGAATGACAGAGCTGACAGAACGGACAGAACGATAGAACATACAGAACGACAGAATGAAAGGACAGAACAGACAGAGCGAAAGAACGGACAGAACGAAAGAACTGACAGAACGACAGAACTGACAGAACGACAGAATGAAAGAATGTCAGAACTGATAGGACGGACAGAACGACAGAACTGACACAATGGAAAGAACGACAGAATGGACTGAACAGACAGAACGAGAGAAAAGATATAACGACAGAACTGACAAAACGACAGAAACAACAATACAGACAGGAAGACAGGACTAACAGAACGACGGAACAAACAGAACTGACAAAACAGACAGAACGACAGAATGGACAGAATGACAGAACTAACAGAATGGACACAACATCAGAATGGACTGAACGGACAGAACGAGAGAAAAGACATAATGACAGAACCGACAGAAGTGACAGAACGACTGATCGGACAGAATGACAGAAGTGACAGAACGGACAGAAAGGACAGAACGGACAGAGCGAGAGAACAGACAGAACGACAGAATTGTCAGAATGACAGAACCGACAGAACTGACGGAATGACTGAACGGACAGAATGACTGAACAGATAGAACGACAGAAATGACAGAACGACAGAATGAAAGAAAGACAGAATGAAAGAATGTCAGAACTGACAGATCGACAGAACAACAATAATGACAGAAGAACAGAACTGTCAGAACTGACAGAATGACAGAACGACAGAACTGACAGAAAGGATAGTATGGACAGAGTGACAGAAAGGACAGAATGACAGAACTGTCAGAATGACAGAATTGACAGAACGGACAGAAAGGATAGAATGACAGAAATTACATTACGACCAAACTGACAGAATGGCGGAACGGACAGAACAACAGATAGGACAGAATGACAGAACTGACAGAATGGACCAAACGACAGAACAGACAGAAAGGACAGAATGGACAGAGTGACGGAAAGGACAGAACAACAGAACTGACAGAATGGACCAAACGACAGAACAGACAGAAAGGACAGAATGGACAGAGTGACGGAAAGGACAGAACAACAGAACTGACAGAACAGACGGAAAGGACAGAATGACAGAACAAATGAAGGACAGAATGACAGAACAGAGAGAACTGACGGAACTGACACAATGGACAGAATGACAGAATGGATAGAACGACAGAGCTAACAGAATGGACAGAACAACAGAATGGACTGAACAGACAGAACGAGAGAAAAGACAGAACGACAGAACTGACAGAACGACTGAAATGACAGAATGACAGAATGAAAGAACGTCAGAACTGACAGATCGACAGAACAACAATAATGACAGAAGAACAGAATTGACAGAACGATACAACTGACAGAACGACAGAAGAACAAAACTGTCAGAAATGAATGAACGACAGAACGACAGAAATGACAGAACTGACAGAACGACAGAACTGACAGAATGGACAGAAAGGATAGAATGGACAGAGTGACAGAAAGGACAGAACGACAGAACTGACAGAATGGACAGAAAGGATAGAATGGACAGAGTGACAGAAAGGACAGAATGACAGAACTGACAGAATGGACAGAAAGGATAGAATGGACAGAGTGACAGAAAGGACTGAACGACAGAACTGTCAGACCGATAGAATGGACAGAACGGACAGAACGACAGAAATTACAGTACGACCGAACTGACAGAACGGAAAGAACGACAGAAATTACAGTACGACCGAACTGACAGAACGGACAGAACGACAGAAATTACAGTACGACCGATCTGACAGAACGGACAGAACGACAGAAATTACAGTACGACCGATCTGACAGAACGGACAGAACGACAGAAATTACAGTATGACCGAACTGACAGAACGGACAGAACGACAGAAATTACAGTACGACCGAACTGACAGAACGGACAGAACGACAGAAATTACAGTACGACCGATCTGACAGAACGGACAGAACGACAGAAATTACAGTACGACCAAACTGACAGAATGACAGAAATTACAGTACAACCAAACTGACAGAACGGACAGAACAACAGAAATTACAGTACGACCGAACTGACAGAACTGACAGAACGACAGAAATTACATTACGACCAAACTGACAGAACTGACAGAATGACAGAAATTACAGTACGACCAAACTGACAGAACTGACAGAACGACAGAAATTACAGTACGACCAAACTGACAGAACGGACAGAACGACAGAAATTACAGTACGGCCAAACTGACAAAACGGACAGAACGACAGAAATTACAGTACGACCGATCTGACAGAATGGACAGAACGACAGAAATTACAGTACGATCGATCTGACAGAACGGACAGAACGACAGAAATTACAGTACGACCGAACTGACAGAACTGACAGAACGACAGAAATTACAGTACGACCAAACTGACAGAACTGACAGAATGACAGAAATTACAGTACGACCAAACTGACAGAACTGACAGAACGACAGAAATTACAGTACGACCAAACTGACAGAATGGACAGAATGACAGAAATTACAGTACGACCAAACTGACAGAACGGACAGAACGACAGAAATTACAGTACGACCGATCTGACAGAACGGACAGAATGACAGAAATTACAGTACGATCGATCTGACAGAACGGACAGAACGACAGAAATTACAGTACGACCAAACTGACAGAACGGACAGAATGACAGAAATTACAGTACGATCGATCTGACAGAACGGACAGAACGACAGAAATTACAGTACGACCAAACTGACAGAACGGACAGAACGACAGAAATTACAGTACGACCGATCTGACAGAACGGACAGAACGACAGAAATTACAGTACGATCGAGCTGACAGAACGGACAGAACGACAGAAATTACAGTACGACCAAACTGACAGAACTGACAGAACGACAGAAATTACAGTACGACCGATCTGACAGAACGGACAGAATGACAGAAATTACAGTACGATCGATCTGACAGAACGGACAGAACGACAGAAATTACAGTACGACCAAACTGACAGAACGGACAGAACGACAGAAAATACAGTACGACCAAACTGACAGAACTGACAGAACGACAGAAATTACAGTACGACCAAACTGACAGAACGGACAGAACGACAGAAAATACAGTACGACCAAACTGACAGAACTGACAGATCGACAGAAATTACAGTACGACCAAACTGACAGAACGGACAGAACGACAGAAATTACAGTACGACCAAACTGACAGAACGGACAGAACGACAGAAATTACAGTACGACCGATCTGACAGAACAGACAGAACGACAGAAATTACAGTACGACCAAACTGACAGAACAGAAAGAACGACAGAAATTATGGTACGACCAAACTGACAGAATGGCGGAACGGACAGAACAACAGAACGGACAGTATGTCAGAAATGACTGAACAATTGAACGGACAGAACGAAAGAATGTCAGAACTGATAGGACGGACAGAACGGCAGAACTGACACAACGGAAAGAACGACAGAATGGACTGAACAGACAGAATGAGAGAAAAGATATAACGACAGAACAACAGAACTGACAGAACCGACAGAAGGGACTGAACGACAGATTGGACAGAGCGACAGAACGGACAGAATGAAAGAATAGACAGAATGTCAGTACAGACAGAATGAGTGAACAATAGAATGGACAGAAGGACAGAACTGACAGTACGACAGAACAGACAGAATGACAGAACAGACAGAACGACAGAACAATAGGACAGACAGTACAGACAGAACAACAGAACAGATGGAATTACAGAACAGGGAATACTGTGAGAATGGACAGAACAACAGAATGGACAGAATGTCAAAATTGACAGAAACATAGAACGGACAGAACGTCAGAACTAACAGAATGACAGAACAGACAGAATGACAGAATGAATGGAACTGACAGAACAACAGAACAGACAGAATGTCAGAACTAACAAAACAACAGAGCTGAGAAAACTGACAGAACGACAGAACAACAGAACAACAGAACGGACAGAATGTCAGAATGACAGAACTGACAGAATGGACCGAACGACATAACTGACACAATGGACAGAACGACAGAATGGACAGAATGACAGAACTAACAGAACAGAGAGAACAACAGAACGGACAGAACAACAAAATGGATGGAACGGACAGAACGAGAGAAAAGACATAATGGCAGAAATGATAGAACAGAGAGAGCGGACAGAACGGACAGAACAACAGAATGACAGAACGGACAGAACTGACAGAACGGACTGAGGGACAGAACTGAGAGAACGGACAGAAAGACAGAATGACAGAACGAACAGAACTGACAGAACGGACTGAGGGACAGAACTGAGAGAACGGACAGAACGACAGAACTGAAAGAACGAGAGAGCAACAGAAATGACTGATCGACAAAACAACAGTCATGACAGAACAACAGAACTGACAGAATGGACAGAACAACAGAACTGACGGAACTGACAGAACAGACAGGATGACAGATCTGACAGAACAGAGTGAAGGACAGAACTGAGAGAACGGACAGAACGACAAAACTGACAGAACGACAGAAACGACAGAACGACAGAACTGACAGAACGGACAGAACGACAAAGCTGACAGAACAACAGAAATGACAGAACGACAGAACCGACAGAATGACAGAAAAGACAGATCGACAGAACGGAGAGAATGACAGTATTGACAGAATGGACAGATCGACAGAACGACAGAAATGACAGAAATGACAGAATGAAAAAATGTCAGAACTGACAGATCGACAGAAATGACAGAATGACAGAACAGACGGAACGACAGAACAAACAGAGAATCAGAATGATAGAACGGACAGAACGACAGAACTGACAGAACAACAGAACCGACAGAAGGGACTGAACGACAGAATGGGCAGAGCGACAGAACAGGCAGAATGAAAGAATAGACAGAATGTCAGTACAGACAGAATGAGTGAACAATAGAATGGACAGAATGACAGAACTGACAGTACGACAGAACAGAACAAAACGACAGAACAACAGGACAGACAGGACAGACAGAACAACAGAACAGATGAAATTACAGAACAGGGGATACTGTGAGAATGGACAGAACAACAGAATGGACAGAATATCAAAATTGACAGAAACACAGAACGGAAAGAACGTCAGAACTGACAGAATGACAGAACAGACAGAATGGTAGAACGGACAGAATTTCAGAACTGGCTGAGGGACAGAACTGAGAGAACGGACAGAATGACAGAACTGAAAGAATGAGAGAGCGACAGAAATGACTGATCGACAAAACAACAGTCATGACAGAACAACAGAACTGACAGAACGGACAGAACAACAGAACTGACAGAATGACAGAAATGTCAGTACGACAGAATGGACAGAACTGACAGAACTGACGGAACTGCCAGAACAGACAGGATGACAGATCTGACAGAACAGAGTGAAGGACAGAACTGAGGGAACAGACAGAATGACAAAACTGACAGAACGACAGAAATGACAGAACGTCAGAATGGACAGAATGACAGAACGGACAGAACGTCAGAACTAACAAAATGAGAGAGCTGAGAAAAAGGACAGAATGTCAGAACTGGCAGAACAACAGAACAGACAGAATGACAGAATGGACAGAATGAATAGAACAGACAGAACTGAAAGATAGGACAGAATGGACAGAACTGACAGAACGAGAGAATGACAGGACCGTCAGGACAGACAGAACGAAAGAACAGGGAGTATTGTGAGACTGGACAGATCATCAGAATGGACAGAATATCAAAACTGACAGAAATACAGAATGGACAGAATGTCAGAACTGATTGACCGACATAACTGACAGAACAGACAGAACGGACAGAATGGACAGAATGAATAGAACGGACAGAACAGAAAGAAAGGACAGAATGAATAGAACTGTCAGAACAGAAAGAAAGGACAGAATGGACAGAAATAACAGAATGGACAGAACAACAGAATGGAGAGAATGTCAGAACTGACAGGAGGACAGAACAGACAGAACGGTAGAACTGACAGAACGTCAGAACAGCAGAATGGACAGAATGAACAGAATTGTCAGAAAGACAGAACTGATAGAATGGACAGAATGACTGAATTGACAGAACGAGAGAACGACAGAACGACAGAATGGAGAGAACGACTAAATGCATAAAACGACAGAATGGACAGAATTGACAGAATGACAGACTGGACAGAACTGACAGAAAGACAAAAGTGACAGAATATCCGAACTGACAGAACAATAGAACTGACAGAAATAGCAGAACGGACAGAACAACAGAATGAAAGAAGGACAAAACTGACAGGACGCCAGAAAGGACAGAACGACTAAATGAATAGAACGACAGAATGGACAGAACTGACAGAGCAACAGAGTGGACAGAACTGACAGAAAGACAGAACGGACAGAACGTCAGAACTGACAAAACGACAGAGCTGAGAAAAAGGACAGAGTGTCAGAACTGGCAGAACAACAGAACAGACAGAATGACAGAATGGACAGAATGAATAGAACAGACAGAACCGAAAGTTAGGAAAGAATGAACAGAACTGACAAAACAACAGAACGGACAGTACGACAGAACTGACAGAACTGACAGAACGACAGGACAGGGAGTACTGTGAGACTGGACAGATCAACAGAATGGACAGGATGTCAGAACTGACAGAATAACAGAATGGAGAGAACAACTAAAAGGGCAGAATGACACAACGACAGAATGGAGAGAACGACAGAATGGAGAGAACAACTAAATGGATAGAATGACAGAATGGACAGAATTGACAGAACAACAGAACGGACAGAACCACAGAACTGACAGAACGATAGAACCGATGGAACTGACAGAATGACAGAAAGGACAGATCGACAGAACGGAGAGAATAACAATAATGACAGAAGAACAGAATTGACAGAAAGGACAGAAAATCAGAACTGACAGAACGTCAGAACTGACAGATCGACAGAACAACAATAATGACAGAAGAACAGAATTGACAGAAAGGACAGAAAATCAGAACTGACAGAACGTCAGAACTGACAGTACGACAGAACTGCCAGAACGACAGAACAGACGGAACGACAGAACTGACAGGACTGACAAAACGACAGAACTGACAGAACGACAGAACAGACGGAACGACAGAACTGACAGAAATGACAGAACTGACAGAACGACAGAACTGACAGAACGACAGAACAGACGGAATGCCAGAACTGACAGAAATGACAGAATGACAGAACGAAAAAATGTCAGAACTGACAGATCGACAGAACTGACAGAATGACAGAACAAATGGAACGACAGAACAAACAGAGAAACAGAATGATAGAACGGACAGAACGACAGAACTGACAGAACAACAGAATGGACAGAAGGGACAGAATGACAGAATGGACAGAGCGACAGAATGGACAGAATGACAGAATGGATGGAACGAACAGAACGAGAGAATGACAGAACTGACAGAATGGACCGAACATCAGAACTGACAAAACAGACAGAACAACAGAATGGACAGAACGACAGAACTAACAACAGACAGAACAACAGATTGGATGGAATGGACAGAACGAGAGAAAAGACATAATGACAGAACGACAGAACTGAAAGAACGACAGAACGGACAGATCGACAGAACAACAGCAATGACAGAAGAACAGAACTGACAGAACGGACAGAATGTCAGAACTTACAAAACGACAGATTTGAGAAAACTGACAGAATGCCAAAACAGACAGTACGACAGAACGACAGAATTTCAGAACTGACAGAATGAAGAGAACTGACAGAACTGAAAGTAAGGACAGAATGGACATAAATGACAGAATGGACAGAACAACAGAACGGAGAGAATGTAAGAACTGTTAGAACGACAGAATAGACAGAACGGTAGAATGTACAGAATGTCAGAACTAACAGAACGTCAGAACAGCAGGATGAACAGAATGAACAGAATTGTCAGAAAGACAGAACGACAGAATGGACAGAATGAACAGAACAGACATAACGATAGAACAATAGAACAGACAGAATGTCAGAACTGACAGAACGACAGAACAACAGAATGGACAGAATATCAAAACTGACAGAAATACAGAACGGACAAAACATCAGAACTGACAGAATGACAGAACAGACAGAATGACAGAACAGACAGAACGACAGAATGAACAGAACGACAGAAATGATGGAATGACAGAACAGACAGAATGACAGAATGGACAGAAAAACAGAATGAAAGAACAGACAGAACGAGAGAATGGACAGAATAAACAGAACAAACTGAATGGACAGAACTGACAGAATGACAGAACGACAGGACTGTCAGGACAGACAGAATGACAGAACAGGGAGTATTGTGAGACTGTACAAATCAACAGAATGGACAGAATATCAAAAACGACAGGACTGACAGAACGGGCAGAATCTCAGAACTGACAGAATGACAGAACAGACAGAATGACGGAATGGACAGAATGAATAGAACATACAGAATGATAGAACAGCAGAACGGACAGATTGAAAAGAACTGACAGAACAGACAGAACGACAGAATGGACAGAATGAACAGAACAGATAGAACGACAGAACAAAAGAACGGACTGAACAACAGAGGAGACAGAATGGGCAGAATGTCAGAACTGACAGTACGACAGAACTGACAGAACGACAGAATGAACAGAATGACAGAACGACAGAACAGATAGAATGACAGAATGGACAGTATGACAGAATGACAGGACTGACAGAACGGACAGAATGTCAGAACTGACAGAACAACAGAACAGACAGAATGACAGAATGGACTGAATGAATAGAACAGACAGAACTGAAAGATAGGACAGAATGGACAGAACTGACAGAACAACAGAATGGACAGAATGTCATAACTGACAGAATGACAGAACAGACAGAATGGACAGAACGACAGAATGGACGGAATGAACAGAAAAGTCATAACATCAGAAAAACATAGTGTCAGAACTGACAGGACGACAGAAATGAGAAAAAGGACAGAATTTCAGAATTGACAGAACGACAGAACAACAGAACGGACAGAATGTCAGAACTGACAGAAAGACAGAGTGACAGAACGGCAGAACTAACAAAACGACAGGACAGACAAAACCACAGCTTGGACAGAATGAATAGAACAAATTGAACTACAGAACAGCAGAATGGACAGAATGAAGAGATCAGACAGAACAATCAGATCAACAGAATGACAGGACAGACAGAACTGCGAGAACGACAGAACAGACAGCACGACAGAACAGACAGAATGTCAGAACTGACAGAACGACAGAACTGAGAGAACGGACAGAATCTCACAACTGACAGAACGACAGAACGACAGAACAGCAGAATGGACAGAATGAACAGAGCAGACAGAATGACAGAACAACAGAACGGACAGAACAACAGAACAGACAGAACGACTGAATGGACAGAATGAATAGAACAGACAGAACGATAGAACAGCAGAACAGACAGAATGAAAAGAACTGACAGAACAGACAGAATGACAGAACAACAGAACGGACAGAACAAAAGATAGGACAGAAGGACAGAATGGACAGAATGGACAGAATGAAGACATCAGACAGAACAATCAGATCAACAGAATGACAGGACGGACAGAACTGAGAGAATGACAGAACAGACAGAACGACAGAACACACAGAATGTCAGAACTGACAAAACGATAGAACAGACAAAACGGGCAGAATGTCAGAACGGACAGAATGACAGAACTGAGAGAACAGACAGAATCTCAGAACTGACAGAATGACAGAACTCACAGAACAACTGAATGGACAGAATGAATAGAACAGACAGAATGAGTGAACAACAGAACGGACAGAACGACAGAGCTGACAGAATCCGCAGAATGTCAGAACTGACAGTACAACAGAACTGACAGAACGACAGAGCAGACAGAACGACAGAACAACAGGACGGACAGGACAGACAGGACAGACAGAACAACAGAACAGACGGAATGACAGAACACGGAATACTGTGAGAATGGACAGAACAACAGAATGGACAGAATATCAAAACTGACAAAAATACAGAGCGGACAGAATGTCAGAACTGACAGAACGACAGAACAGAAGAAAAGAAAGAATGACAGAACAGACAGTACGACAGAGTGGACAGAATAAACAGAACAAACTGAACGACAGGACTGATAGAAAAGACAGAATGTCAGAACTGATAGAATGAGAGAACAACACAATGTACAGAATGTCAGAACTGACAAAATGACAGAGCTGAGAAAATGAACAGAATGTCAGAACTGACAGAATGACAGAACTGACAGAACAGACAGAATGGACAGAATGGACTGTACTGACAGAATGACAGAACAACAGCAAAGACAGAATGTCAGAACTGAGAACGACAAACAGACAGAACAGGCAGAATGTGAGAACTGAGAACGACAGAACTGACAGCATGTCAGAATTGACAGAACAACAGAACTGAGAAAACGGACAGAATGTCAGAACTTACAGAACGACACAACAGACAGAATGAAAGAATGGACAGAATGAATAGAATAGACAGAAGTGATAGAAAGGACAGAACGGACAGAAATAACAGAATGGACAGAACAACAGAACGGAGAGAATGTCAGAACCTTTAGAATGATGGAGCAGACAGAACGGTAGAACGGACAGAATATCAGAACTGATAAAAAGTCAGAAAAGCAGGTTGGACAGAATGAACACAACTGTCAGAAAGACAGACCGACAGAATGGACAGAATGAACAGAACAGACATAACGACAGAGCAACAGAACGGACAGAATGACAGAACAGAGAGAACGACAGAACAGACAATGACAGAATGGACAGAATAAACAGATCAAACTGAACAAAGGACTGATAAAACAGACAGAATGTCAGAACTGACAGAACGACAGAACAAACTGAAAGACAGGACACACAGAACGGATAGAATGTCAGAACTGACAGAACGACAGAACAGACAGAATGACAGAATGGACAGAATGAATAGAACAGACAGAACTGAAAGATAGGACAGAATGGACAGAACCACAGAATGGACATAATGTCAGAACTGACAGAATGACAGAACAGACAGAATGAACAAATTGACAGAACTGACAGAACGAAAGAACAGACAGAACGACAGAACAACAGAACAGAAAGAATGGACAGAATTGACAGAATGCCAGAATGAAAGAACAGACAGAACGAGAGAATGGATAGAATAAACAGAACAAACTGAACGACGGGACTGACAGAAAGAACAGAATGTCAGAACTAACAGAATGACAGAACAACAGAATGGACAGAATGTCAGAACTAACAAAACAACAGAGCCGAGAAAATGGACAGAATGCCAGAACTAACAGAATGACAGAACAACAGAATGGATAGAATGTCAGAACTAACAAAATGACAGAGCCGATAAAATGGACAGAATGTCAGAACTGACAGAAAATCAGAACAGACAGAATGATAGAACAGCAGAAGTGTCAGAACTGACAGGATGACAGAACTGAGAAAAAGGACAGAATGTCAGAATTGACAGAATGACAGAACAATAGAACGGACAGAATGTCAGAATTGACAGGACAACAGAACAGACAGAATGACAGAATGGACAGAATGAATAGAACAGACAGAACTGAAAGATAGGACAGAATGGACAGAACTGACAGAACGGAGAGAACGGGAGAATCTCACAACTGACAGAACGACAGAACGACAGAATGGACAGAATGAACAGAACAGACAGAATGACAGAACAACAGAATAGACAGAACGACAGAACAGATAGAACAAAAGGACGGGCAGAATGTCAGTTCTGACAGTACGAAAGAACAGACAGAACGACAGAACGGACAGAATGTCAGAACTGACAGAATGACAAAATGGACAAAATGGACAGAATGGATAGAACGACAGAGTGAAAGAACAGATAGAACGATAGAACAGACACAACGACAGAATGAACAGAACGACAGAATGGCAGAATGGACAGGACGACAGAATGAAAGAACAGACAGGACGAGAGAATGGACAGAATAAATAGAACAAACTGAACGACAGGACTGACAGAACGGACAGAAAGTCAGAACTAACAAAATGACAGAGCCGAGAAAATGGACAGAATGTCAGAACTGACAGAACGACAGAACAGACAGAATGACAGAATGGACAGAATGAATAGAACAAGGAGAACTGAAAGATAGGACAGAATGGACAGAACTGACAGAACAGACAGAATGACAGAACAGACAGAACGACAGAACAGACAGAACAACAGAATGGACAGAATGTCAGAACTGACAGAATGACAGAACAGACAGAACAACAGAACTGACAGAAAAACAGAACGGACATAATGTCAGAACTGACAGAATGACAGAATGATAGAACGACAGAACTAACAAAACGACAGGACAGACAAAACAACAGCTTGGACAGAATGAACAGAACAAATTGAACGACAGAAAGACAGAATGGACAGAATGAAGAGATCAGACAGAACAGTCAGATCAACAGAATGACAGGACGGACAGAACTGAGAAAACGACAGAACAGACAGAATGGACAGAACAACGGAATGACAGAATGGTCAGAACGACAGAATGGACAGAATAACAGATCTGACAGAACGGGCAGAATCTCAGAACTGACAGAACGACAGAATGAACAGAACGACAGAACGGACAGAATGACAGAATGGACAGAACAGACAGAATGGACAGAATGACAGAATGAACAGAACGACAGAATGATAGAATGGAACGAAAAGACAGAATAGACAGAATGACAGAATGGATAGAATATCAAAACTAGAAGATCAACAGAACTGACAGAACGAAATAATGGACAGAATGTCAGAATTGACAGTATGACAGAACTGACAGAACTGACTGAATGACAGAATGGACAGAAAGTCAGAACTGACAGAATGACAGAATGGACAGAACGACAGAACAAATAGAACGAAGGAACGGGCAGAATGTCAGAATTGACAGTACAACACAATGGACAGAAATAACAGAATGACAGAAGGGGAGAATGGACAGAACGGACTGAATTGACAGTGTGACAGAACTGACAGAACGACAGAACGGAATGAATATCAGAGTGGACAGAAAGTCAGAACAGACAGAATGACAGAAAGGACAGTACGGACAGAACTGATATTACAACACAACGGACAGAACTGCAGAACAGACAGAATGTCAGAATTGACAAAAGGACAGAACAGACAGAATGCACAGAATTTGCGAACAGAAAGAACGAAAGAACGGACAAAACGACAGAACAGACAGAACGGACAGAACAGACAGAACGGACCGAAAAGACAGAATGGAACGAATGGACAGAATGGACAGAATGGATAGAATATCAAAACTGGAAGAACCACAAAACTGACAGAACGAAATAATGGACAGAATGTCAGAATTGACAGTACAACAGGACTGACAGAACGACAGAACAAACAGAATGGACAGAATGACCAGAACAGACAGATCGACAGTACAGTCAGAATATCAGAACTGACAGAAGGACAAAATGGACAGATGTCACAACTGACCGAATGACAGAATGAACAGAACAGACAGAGCGAAAGTACACTCAGAATGTCAGAACTGAATGAACGACAGAACGGACAGAATGACTGAACTGAGACAACGACAGAACTGACAGAATGACAGAATGGACAGAATGGACAGAACGACAGAATAGAGAGAATGACAGGACAGATAGAATGGGCAGAATGTCAGAACTGACCGAATGACAGAATGGACTGAATCGACAGAACTGACAAAATGACAGAACAGACAGAATGGGCAGAATGTCAGAACAGACAGTACGACAGAACCGTCAGAATGTCAGAACTGACAGAACGGCAGAACAGACAGCACGACAGAACGGACAGAATGGACAGAATGGATAGAACAACAGAATAGGCAGATCAGACAACACGACAGAACGGACAGAATGGACAGAATGGGTAGAATGACAGAATGATAAAGCAGACAGAACGACAGAATGACAGAACGGACAAAACAACAGAATGGACAGAACAGACAGAATGGATAGAATATCAAAACTGAAAGAACGACAGAACTGTCAAAACAAAATATCGGACAGAACGTCAGAATTGACAGTACAACACAATGGACAGAAATAACAGTATGACAGAAGGGGGAGAATGGACAGAACAGACAGAATGACAGAACGGACAGAATTGACAGTATGACAGAACTGACAGAATGTCTTAATTGTCAAAAGTACAGAACAGACAGAATGGACAGAATTTGAGAACAGACAGAACGACAGAACAGACAAGATGACAGAACAGACAGAACGACAGAACGGTCAGAATGGACAGAATGCATAGCACGAGAGAATGACAGACCAGACAGAAAGATACAACAGAAAGAATGACAGAATGAACAGAATGGACAGAAAAGACAGAATAGTCAGAATGGACAGAATGGATAGAATATCAAAACTGGAAGTACGACAGAACTGAGAGAACGAAATAATGGACAGAATGTCAGCATCGACAGTACAACAGAACTGACAGAACTGACTGAAGCACAGAATGGACAGAAAGTCAGAACTGACAGAATGACAGAATGGACAGTACGGACAGAACTGACAGAACTGACAAAACGGACAGTACGGACAGAACGACAGAATGGACAGAACGAAAGAACAACAGAACGACAGAACAAACAGAAGGAAAGAACGGGCAGAAGGTCAGTTCTGACAGTACGACAGAATAGACAGCATGACAGAACGGACAGAATGGACAGAATGGGAGTAATGTCAGAATGATAGAGCAGACAGAATGATAGAGCAGACAGAATGATAGACCAGACAGAACGGCAGAATGAACAGAACGACAGAATGATAGAACGGACAAAACAACAGAATGGACAGAACAGACAGAATGGACAGAATGACAGAATGGATAGAATATCAAAACTGAAAGAACGACAGAACTGACAAAACAAAATATCGGACAGAATGTCAGAATTGACAGTACAACACAATGGGCAGAAATAACAGAATGACAGAAGGGAAGAATGGACAGAATGAACAGAACGACAGAATGACAGAACGGACAGAACAGACAGAATGGACAGATGACAGAATGGATAGAATATCAAAACTGGAAGAACGACAGAACTGACAGAACGAAATAATGGACAGAATGTCAGAATTGACAGTACAACAGGACTGATAGAACGAGAGAACAAACAGAATGGACAGAATGACCAGAACAGACAGATCAACAGTACGGTCAGAATATCAAAACTGACAGATGAGCTAAATGGACAGATGTCACAACTGACCGAATGACAGAATGAACAGAACAGACAGAGCGAAAGTACGCTCAGAATGTCAGAACTGAATGAACGACAGAACGGACAGAATGACTGAACTGACACAAAGACAAAACTGACAGAATGACAGAATGGACAGAACGACAGAATAGAGAGAATGACAGGACAGATAGAATGGGCAGAATTTAAGAATTGACAGAATGACAGAATGGACTGAATCGACAGAACGACAGAACTGACAAAATGACAGAACAGACTGAATGGGCAGAATGTGAGAAAAGAGAGTACGACAGAATGGTCAGAATGTCAGAACTGACAGAACGACAGAACAGACAGCACGACAGAAGGGACAGAGTGGACAGAATGGACAGAATGACAGAATGATAGAGCAGACAGATGACAGAATGAACAGAACAACAGAATGATAGAATGGACAAATCAACAGAATGGACATGAACAGACAGAATGGACAGAATGACAGAATGGATAGAATATGAAAACTGAAAGAACGACAAAACTGACAGAACTAACAGAACAGACAGAATGACAGAAAGGACAGTACGGACAGAACTGATATAACAACATAACGGACAGAACGACAGAACTGACGGAATGTCTTAATTGTCAAAAGGACAGAACAGACAGAATGGACAGAATTTGAGAACAGATAGAACGACAGAACAGATAGAATGACAGAATGGTCAGAATGGACAGAATGGATAGAACGACAGAATGACAGACCAGACAGAAAGATAAAACAGAAGAATGAACAGAACGGACCGAAAAGACAGAACAGACAGAATGGACAGAATGGATAGAATATCAAAACTGGAAAAATGACAGAACTGAGGAAACGAAATAAAGGACAGAATGACAGAACTGACAGAACGGACTGAACCACAGAATGGACAGAACAGACAGAATGGACAGAATGTGAGCACAGATAGAACGACTGAACAGATAGAATGACAGAACGGACAGAATGGACAGAATGGATAGGACGACAGAATGACAGAACAGTTAGAAAGATAGAGCAGACAGAATGACAGAAGGGACAGAATGAATAGAATGACAGAAAGACAGAACAGACAGAATGGATAGAATATCAAAACTGGAAGAACGACAGAACTGAGAGAATGAAATAATGGACGGAATGTCAGAATTGAAATTACGACAGAACGGACAGAACTGACAGAACGGACAGAATGGACAGAACAACCAGAACAGACAGATCGACAGTACAGTCAGAATATCAGAACTGACAGAAGGACAAAATGGACAGATGTCACAACTGACCGAATGACAGAATGAACAGAACAGACAGAGCGAAAGTACGCTCAGAATGTCAGAACTGAATGAACGACAGAACGGACAGAATGACTGAACTGACACAACGACAGAACTGACAGAATGACAGAATGGACAGAATGGACAGAACGACAGAATAGAGAGAATGACAGGACAGATAGAATGGGCAGAATGTCAGAACTGACCGAATGACAGAATGGACTGAATCGACAGAACAACAGAACTGACAAAATGACAGAACAGACAGAATGGGCAGAATGTCAGAACAGACAGTACGACAGAACCGTCAGAATGTCAGAACTGACAGAACGGCAGAACAGACAGCACGACAGAACGGACAGAATGGACAGAATGGATAGAACAACAGAATAGGCAGATCAGACAACACGACAGAACGGACAGAATGGACAGAATGGGTAGAATGACAGAATGATAGAGCAGACAGAACGACAGAATGACAGAACGGACAAAACAACAGAATGGACAGAACAGACAGAATGGATAGAATATCAAAACTGAAAGAACGACAGAACTGTCAAAACAAAATATCGGACAGAATGTCAGAATTGACAGTACGACAGGACTGACAGAACGACAGAACAAACAGAATGGACAGAATGACCAGAACAGACAAATCGACAGTACAGTCAGAATATCAGAACTGACAGAAGGACAAAATGGACAGATGTCACAACTGACCGAATGACAGAATGAACAGAACAGACAGAGCGAAAGTACGCTCAGAATGTCAGAACTGAATGAACGACAGAACGGACAGAATGACTGAACTGACACAACGACAGAACTGACAGAATGACAGAATGGACAGAATGTCAGAATAGAGAGAATGACAGGACAGATAGAATGGGCAGAATGTCAGAACTGACAGAATGACAGAACAGACAGAATGGGCAGAATGTGAGAAAAGACACTACGACAGAACGGTCAGAATGTCAGAACTGACAGAACGACAGAACAGACAGCACGACAGAAGGGACAGAGTGGACAGAATGGATAGAACGACAGAATGATAGAGCAGACATACGACAGAATGAACAGAACAACAGAATGATAGAATGGACAAATCAACAGAATGGACAGAACAGACAGAATTGGCAGAATGACAGAATGGATAGAATATGAAAACTGAAAGAACGACAGAACTGACAGAACTAACAGAACAGACAGAATGACAGAAAGGACAGTACGGACAGAACTGATATAACAACATAACGGACAGAACGACAGAACTGACGGAATGTCTTAATTGTCAAAAGGACAGAACAGACAGAATGGACAGAATTTGAGAACAGACAGAACGACAGAACAGATAGAACGACAGAATGGTCAGAATGGACAGAATGAATAGAACGACAGAATGACAGACCAGACAGAAAGATAAAACAGACAGAATGAACAGAACGGACCGAAAAGACAGAACAGACAGAATGGACAGAATGGATAGAATATCAAAACTGGAAGAATGACAGAACTGAGGAAACAAAATAATGGACAGAATGACAGAACTGACAGAACGGACTGAACCACAGAATGGACAGAAAGTCAGAACTGACAGAATGACAGAATGGACAAAACAACAGAATAGACAGAACAGACAGAATGGACAGAATGTGAGAACAGACAGAACAACTGAACAGTTAGAATGACAGAACGGACAGAATGGACAGAATGGATAGAACGACAGAATGACAGAACAGTCAGAAAGATAGAGCAGACAGAATGACAGAATGGACAGAATGAATAGAATGACAGAAAGACAGAACAGACAGAATGGACAGAATGGATAGAATATCAAAACTGGAAGAATGACAGAACTGAGAGAATGAAATAATGGACAGAATGTCAGAATTGAAAGTACGACAGAACGGCCAGAACTGACAGAAAGGACAGAACGGACAGAACGGACAGAATGAAACAACAGGCAGAATGTCAGATCAGACAGAACGACAGAACAGACAGAACGACAGAACGACAGAACGGACAGAATGGACAGAATGGATAGAACGACAGAGTGACAGAACAGACAGAACGATAGAACAGACACAATGACAGAATGAACAGAACGACAGACCGGAGAGAACAGACAGAATGACAGAACGGACAGAATGGACAGAATGACATAACGGACAGAATGGACAGAATGGATAGAATGACAGAATGACAGAACAGACAGAATGTCAGAATGGACAGAACGACAGAACTGACAGAATTACAGAATGGGCAGAATGTCAGAACTGACAGAACGGACAGTACGACAGAACTGAAAGAACGACAGAACGGACAGAACAGACAGAATGGACAGAATGACAGAATGGATAGAATATCAAAACTGAAAGAACGACAGAACTGACAGAACGGACAGAACTGACAGAACAGACAGAATAGACAGAATGGACAGAATGGATAGAATATCAAAACTGGAAGAACGACAGAACTGAGAGAACGAAATAATGGACAGAATGTCAGAATTGACAGTACAACAGAACTGACAGAACTGACTGAACCACAGAATGGACAGAATGGACAGAACGAACAGAATGACAGAATGACAGAAAAGACAGAACGACAGAACGGACAGAACAGACAGAACGACAGAACAGACAGAACAGACAGAACAGACAGAATGGACTGTTAAAACAGAATAGATAGAATGTACAAAATGAACAGAATGGATAGAATATCAGAACTGGAAGAACGACGGAACTGAGGGAATGAAATAACGGACAGAATGTCAGAATTGACAATATAACAGAACTGACAGAACTGACTGAGTGACAGAATGGACAGAAAGTCAGTACGGACAGAATGACAGAACGGACAGTACGGACAGAACGGACAGAATGGACAGTACGGACAGAACGACAGAATGGACAGAACGACAGAACAAGCAGAACGACAGAACAAACAGAACGAAAGAACGGGCAGAATGTCAATTCTGACAATACGACAGAACAGACAGAACTCCAGAACGGACAGAATGGACAGAATGGACAGAATGACAGAATGACAGAACAGACAGAACGATAGAACAGACAGAATGTCAGAGTTGACAAAAGGACAGAACAGACAGAATGGACAGATTGAGAGAACAGACAGAACGACAGAGTGGACAAAACGACAGAACAGACAGAACGACAGAACACATAGAACGACAGAATGGACAGAATTCACAGAATAGATAGAACGACAGAATGACAGAACAGACAGAACGATAGAACAGACAGAATGAACAGAACGACAGAATGACAGAAAAGACAGAACGACAGAATGGACAGAACAGACAGAACGACAGAACAGACAGAACAGACAGAACAAACAAAATGGACTGTAAAGACAGAATAGACAGAATGTAGAAAATGGACAGAATGGATAGAATATCAAAACCGGAAGAATGACAGAACTGAGAGAATGAAATAATGGACAGAATGTCAGAATTGAAAGTACGACAGAACGGACAGAACTGACAGAACGGACAGAACGGACAGAACGACAGAACGGACAGAACGACAGAATGGACAAAACGACAGACCAAACAGAATGAAACAACAGGCAGAATGTCAGATCGGACAGAACAACAGAATGGACAGAATGGATAGAATGACAGAGTGACAGAACAGACAGAATGTCAGAATGGACAGAACGACAGAACGACAGAACGGACAGAATGGACAGAATGGATAGAACGACAGAGTGACAGAACAGACAAAACAATAGAACAGACTCAATGACAGAATGAACTGAACAGGCAGAATGTGAGAACAGACAGAACGGACAGAATGGACAGAATGGATAGAACAACAGAATGGACAGAATAACAGAATGGATAGAATATCAAAACTGGAAGAACGAAAGAACTGACAGAACTGACTGAACGACAGAATGGACAGAAAGTCAAAACTGACAGAATGACAAAACTAACAGAACGACAGAATGGACAGAAGTCAGAACGGACAGAACGACAGAATGAACTGAACAGACTGAGCGAAAGTACGCTCAGAATGTCAGAACTGAGTGAACGACAGAACGGACAGAATGACTGAACAGATAGACCGACAGAACTGACAGAATGGACAGAATGGATAGAACGACAGGGTGACAGAACAGACAGAACGATAGAACAGACACAATGACAAAATGAACAGAACGACAGAACGGAGAGAACAGACAGAATGACAGAACGGACAGAATGGACAGAATGGATAGAATGACAGAATGACAGAACAGACAGAATGTCAGAATGGACAGAACGACAGAACGACAGAACAGATAGAATTACAGAATGGGCAGAATGTCAGAACTGACAGAACGGACAGTACGACAGAACTGAAAGAACGACAGAACGGACAGAACTGACAGAATGGACAGAATGACAGAATGGGTAGAATATCAAAACTGAAAGAACGACAGAACTGACAGAACGGACAGAACGGACAGAACGACAGAAGAGACAGAACGACAGAACGGACAGAACGACAGGATGACAGAACGGACAGAACGGACAGAACAGACAGAATGGACAGAATGACAGAATGGGTAGAATATCAAAACTGAAAGAACGACAGAACTGACAGAACGGACAGAACGGACAGAACGACAGAAGAGACAGAACGACAGAACGGACAGAACGACAGGATGACAGAACGGACAGAACGGACAGAATAGACAGAATGGACAGAATGGATAGAATATCAAAACTGGAAGTACGACAGAACTGAGAGAACGAAATAATGGACAGAATGTCAGAATTGACAGTACAGCAGAACTGACAGAACTGACTGAACCACAGAATGGACAGAATGGACAGAATGAACAGAACGACAGAATGACAGAAAAGACAGAACGACAGAACGGACAGAACAGACAGAACGACAGAACAGACAGAACAGAGAGAACAGACAGAATGAACTGTTAAAACAGAATAGACAGAATGTACAAAATGAACAGAATGGATAGAATATCAGAACTGGAAGAACGACGGAACTGAGAGAACGAAATAACGGACAGAATGTCAGAATTGACAGTGTAACAGAACTGTCAGAACTGACTGAGTGACAGAATGGACAGAAAGTCAGTACGGACAGAATGACAGAACGGACAGTACGGATAGATCGGACAGAATGGACAGTACGGACAGAACGACAGAATGGACAGAACGAAAGAACAAGCAGAACGACAGAACAATCAGAACGAAAGAACGGGCAGAATGTCAATCCTGACAGTACGACAGAGCAGACAGAACTCTAGAACAGACAGAATGGACAGAATGGATAGAATGACAGAATGACAGAACAGACAGAACGATAGAATAGACAGAATGTCAGAATTGACAAAAGGACAGAACAGACAGAATGGACAGATTGAGAGAACAGACCGAACGACAGAGTGGACAAAACGACAGAACAGACAGAACGACAGAACACATAGAACGACAGAATGGACAGAATGGACAGAATGGATAGAACGACAGAATGACAGAACAGACAGAATGACAGAAAAGACAGAACTGACAGAACGACAGAACAGACAGCACGACAGAAGGGACAGAGTGGACAGAATGGATAGAACGACAGAATGATAGAGCAGACATACGACAGAATGAACAGAACGACAGAATGATAGAATAGACAAATCAACAGAATGGACAGAACAGACAGAATTGGCAGAATGACAGAATGGATAGAATATGAAAACTGAAAGAACGACAGAACTGACAGAACTAACAGAACAGACAGAATGACAGAAAGGACAGTACGGACAGAACTGATATAACAACATAACGGACAGAACGACAGAACTGACGGAATGTCTTAATTGTCAAAAGGACAGAACAGACAGAATGGACAGAATTTGAGAACAGACAGAACGACAGAACAGAGAGAACGACAGAATGGTCAGAATGGACAGAATGGATAGAACGACAGAATGACAGACCAGACAGAAAGATAAAACAGACAGAATGAACAGAACGGACCGAAAAGACAGAACAGACAGAATGGACAGAATGGTCAGAATGGATAGAATATCAAAACTGGAAGAATGACAGAACTGAGGAAACGAAATAATGGACAGAATGACAGAACTGACAGAACGGACTGAACCACAGAATGGACAGAAAGTCAGAACTGACAGAATGACAGAATGGACAAAACAACAGAATGGACAGAACAGACAGAATGGACAGAATTGACAAAAGGACAGAACAGACAGAATGGACAGAATGTGAGAACAGACAGAACGACTGAACAGATAGAATGACAGAACGGACAGAATGGACAGAATGGATAGAACGACAGAATGACAGAACAGTCAGAAAGATAGAGCAGACAGAATGACAGAATGGACAGAATGAATAGAATGACAGAAAGACAGAACAGACAGAATGGACAGAAAGGATAGAATATCAAAACTGGAAGAACGACAGAACTGAGAGAATGAAGTAATGGACAGAATGTCAGAATTGAAAGTACGACAGAACGGACAGAACTGACAGAACTGACAGAACTGACAGAACGACAGAACGGACAGAACGACAGAATGGACAAAACGACAGACCAAACAGAACGAAATAACAGGCAGAAAGTCAGATCGGACAGAACAACAGAACGGACAGAATGGATAGAACGACAGAGTGACAGAACAGACAAGAGAATAGAACAGACGCAACAACAGAATGAACTGAACAGGCAGAATGTGAGAACAGACAGAACGACAGAACGGACAGAATGGATAGAACAACAGAATGGACAGAATAACAGAATGGATAGAATATCAAAACTGGAAGAACGACAGAACTGACAGAACTGACTGAACGACAGAATGGACAGAAAGTCAAAACTGACAGAATGACAAAACTAACAGAACGACAGAATGGACAGAAGTCAGAACTGACAGAATGACAGAATGAACTGAACAGACTGAGCGAAAGTACGCTCAGAATGTCAGAACTGAGTGAACGACAGAACGTACAGAATGACTGAACAGAAAGACTGACAGAACTGACAGAATGGACAGAATGGATAGAACGACAGGGTGACAGAACAGACAGAACGATAGATCAGACACAATGACAGAATGAACAGAACGACAGAACGGAGAGAACAGACAGAATGACAGAACGGACAGAATGGACAGAATGGATAGAACGACAGAACAGACAGAACAGACAGAATGTCAGAATGGACAGAACGACAGAACTGACAGAATTACAGAATGGGCAGAATGTCAGAACTGACAGAACGGACAGAACGGACAGAACGACAGAACGGACAGAACGACAGAATGGACAAAACGACAGACCAAACAGAACGAAACAACAGGCAGAATGTCAGATCGGACAGAACGACAGAACAGACAGAACGACAGAACGACAGAACGGACAGAATGGACAGAATGGATAGAACGAAAGAGTGACAGAACAGACAAACAAATAGAACAGACGCAACGACAGAATGAACTGAACAGGCAGAATGTGAGAACAGACAGAACGACAGAACGGACAGAATGGATAGAACAACAGAATGGACAGAATAACAGAATGGATAGAATATCAAAACTGGAAGAACGACAGAACTGACAGAACTGACTGAACGACAGAATGGACAGAAAGTCAAAACTGACAGAATGACAAAACTAACAGAACGACAGAATGGACAGAAGTCAGAACTGACAGAATGACAGAATGAACTGAACAGACTGAGTGAAAGTACGCTCAGAATGTCAGAACTGAGTGAACGACAGAACGGACAGAATGGACAGAATGGATAGAAATACAGGGTGACAGAACAGACAGAACGATAGAACAGACACAATGACAGAATGAACAGAGCGACAGTACGGAGAGAACAGACAGAATGGACAGAATGACAGAATGGATAGAATATCAAAACTGAAAGAGCGACAGAACTGACAGAACGGACAGAACGACAGAAGAGACAGAACGACAGAACGGACAGAACGACAGAATGACAGAATGGACAGAATAGACAGAATGGACAGAATGGATAGAATATCAAAACTGGAAGAACGACAGAAATGAGAGAACGAAATAATGGACAGAATGTCAGAATTGACAGTACAACAGAACTGACAGAACTGACTGAACCACAGAATGGACAGAATGGACAGAATGAACAGAACGGACAGAACAGACAGAACGACAGAACAGACAGAACAGAGAGAACAGACAGAATGGACTGTTAAAACAGAATAGACAGAATGTACAAAATGAACAGAATGGGTAGAATATCAGAACTGGAAGAACGACGGAATTGAGAGAACGAAATAACAGACAGAATGTCAGAATTGACAGTATAACAGAACTGACAGAACTGACTGAGTGACAGAATGGACAGAAAGTCAGTACGGACAGAATGACAGAACGGACAGTACGGACAGAACGGACAGAATGGACAGTACGGACAGAACGACAGAATGGACAGAATGATAGAACAGACAGAATGATAGAGCAGACAGAACGACAGAATGAACAGAACGACAGAATGACAGAATGGAAAGAACAACAGAATGGACAGAACAGACAGAATGGACAGAATGACAGAATAGATAGAATGTCAAAACTGAAAGAACGATAGAACTAACAGAACAAAATATCGGACAGAATGGCAGAATTGACATACAACACAATGGATAGAAATAACAGAATGACAGAAGGGGGAGAATGGACAGAACAGACAGAATGACAGAACGGACAGAATTGACATAATGACAGAATTGACAGAGCGACAGAACGGAATGAATATCAAAGTGGACAGAATGTCAGAACAGACAGAATGACAGAAAGGACAGTACGGACATAACTGATATAACAACACAGCGGACAGAACTACAGAAATGGCAGAATGACGGAACAGACAGAACGACAGAACTGATAGAATGTCAGAATTGACTAAGGGACAGAACAGACAGAATGGTCAGAATGTGAGAACAGATAGAACACAGAGCGGACAGAACAAACAGAATGGATAGAACGACAGAATGATAGAACAGACAGAATGACAGAACTGACAGGACGACAGAATGATCAGAACAGCAGAATGAACAGAACGACAGAATGACAGAACGTACAGAACAGACAGAATGGACAGAACGGACTGAATTGACAGTGTGACAGAAATGACAGAACGACAGAACGGAATGAATATCAGAATGGACAGAATGTCAGAACAGACAGAATGACAGAAAGGACAGTACGGACAGAACTGATATAACAACACAGCGGACAGAACTACAGACCAGACAGAATGTCAGAATTGACAAAAGGACAGAACAGACAGAATGCACAGAATTTGAGAACAGAAAGAACGAAAGAACGGACAAAACGACAGAACAGACAGAACGGACAGAACAGACAGAACGGACCGAAAAGACAGAATGGAACGAATGGACAGAATGGACAGAATGGATAGAATATCAAAACTGGAAGAACCACAAAACTGACAGAACGAAATAATGGACAGAATGTCAGAATTGACAGTATAACAGGACTGACAGAACGACAGAACAAACAGAATGGACAGAATGACCAGAACAGACAGATCGACAGTACGGTCAGAATATCAGAACTGACAGAAGGACAAAATGGACAGATGTCACAACTGACCGAATGACAGAATGAACAGAACAGACAGAGCGAAAGTACGCTCAGAATGTCAGAACTGAATGAGCGGCAGAACGGACAGAATGACTGAACTGACACAACGACAGAACTGACAGAATGACAGAATGGACAGAATGGACAGAACAGACAGAATGGAGAGAATGACAGGACAGATAGAATGGGCAGAATGTCAGAACTGACCGAATGACAGAATGGACTGAATCGACAGAATGACAGAACTGACAAAATGACAGAACAGACAGAATGGGCAGAATGTCAGAACAGACAGTACGACAGAGCCGTCAGAATGTCAGAAGTGACAGAACGACAGAACAGACAGCACGACAGAACGGACAGAATGGACAGAATGGATAGAACGACAGAATAGGCAGATCAGACAACACGACAGAACGGACAGAATGGACAGAATGGGTAGAATGACAGAATGATAGAGCAGACAGAACGACAGAATGACAAAACGGACAAAACAACAGAATGGACAGAACAGACAGAATGGATAGAATATCAAAACTGAAAGAATGACAGAACTGTCAAAACAAAATATCTGACAGAATGTCATAATTGACAGTACAACACAATGGAGAGAAATAACAGTACGACAGAAGGGGGAGAATGGACAGAACGGACAGAATGACAGAACGGACAGAATTGACAGTATGACAGAACTGACAGAATGTCTTAATTGTCAAAAGTACAGAATGGACAGAATTTGAGAACAGACAGAACGACAGAACAGACAAGATGACAGAACAGACAGAACGACAGAACGGTCAGAATGGACAGAATGCATAGCACGACAGAATGACAGACCAGACAGAAAGATAAAACAGAAAGAATGACAGAATGAACAGAACTGACAGAAAAGACAGAATAGACAGAATGGACAGAATGTATAGAATATCAAAACTGGAAGAACGACAGAACTGAGAGAACGAAATAATGGACAGAATGTCAGAATTGACAGTACAACAGAACTGACAGAACTGACTGAAGCACAGAATGGACAGAAAGTCAGAACTGACAGAATGACAGAATGGACAGTATGGACAGAACTGACAGAACGGACAGAACGACAGAACAAACAGGACGACAAAACAAACAGAAGGAAAGAACGGGCAGAATGCCAGTCCTGACAGTATGACAGAATAGACAGCATGACAGAACGGACAGAATGGACAGAATGGGTGTAATGACAGAATGATAGAGCAGACAGAATGATAGAGCAGACAGAACACCGGGATGAACAGAACGACAGACTGACAGAACGGACAAAACAACAGAATGGACAGAACAGACAGAATGGACAGAATGACAGAATGGATAGAATATCAAAACTGAAAGAACGCCAGAACTGACAAAACAAAATATCGGACAGAATGTCAGAATTGACAGTACAACACAATGGGCAGAAATAACAGAATGACAGAAGGGGAGAATGGACAGAACGGACAGAATGACAGAACGGACAGAATTGACAGTATGACAGAACTGAGAGAACGACAGAACGGAATGAATATCAGAGTGGACAGTATGTCAGAACAGACAGAATGACAGAAAGGACAGTACGGACAGAACTGATATAACAACACAACGGACAGAACTACAGAAGTGACAGAATGACGGAACAGACAGCATGACAGAACAGACAGAATGTCAGAATTGACTAAGGGATAGAACAGACAGAATGGTCAGAATATGAGAACAGATAGAGCACAGAACGGACAGAATGGACAGGATGGACAGAATGGACAGAATGACAGAACTGACAGGACGACAGAATGAACAGAACAGCAGAATGACAGAATGAACAGAACGACAGAATGACAGAACGGACAGAACAGACAGAATGGACAGATGACAGAATGGATACAATATCAAAACTGGAAGAACGACAGAACTGACAGAACGAAATAATGGACAGAATGTCAGAATTGACAGTACGACAGGACTGACAGAACGACAGAACAAACAGAATGGACAGAATGACCAGAACAGACAGATCGACAGTACGGTCAGAATATCAGAACTGACAGAAGGACAAAATGGATAGATGTCAGAACTGACCGAATGACAGAATGAACAGAACAGACAGAGCGAAAGTACGCTCAGAATGTCAGAAATGAGTGAACGACAGAACGGACAGAATGACTGAACTGACACAACAACAGAACTGACAGAATGACAGAATGGACAGAACGACAGAATAGAGAGAATGACAGGACAGATAGAATGGGCAGAATTTCAGAACTGACAGAATGACAGAATGCACTGAATTGACAGAATGACAGAACTGACAAAATGACAGAACAGACAGAATGGGCAGAATGTGAGAAAAGAGAGTACGACAGAATGGTCAGAATGTCAGAAGTGACAGAACGACAGAACAGACAGCACGACAGAAGGGACAGAGTGGACAGAATGGATAGAACGACAGAATGATAGAGCAGACAGACGACAGAATGAACAGAACGACAGAATGATAGAATGGACAAATCAACAGAATGGACAGAACAGACAGAATGGACAGAATGACAGAAGGATAGAATATGAAAACTGAAAGAATGACAGAACTGACAGAACTAACAGAACAGACAGAATGACAGAAAGGACAGTACGGACAGAACTGATATAACAACACAACGGACAGAACGACAGAACTGACGGAATGTCTTAATTGTCAAAAGGACAGAACAGACAGAATGGACAGAATTTGAGAACAGACAGAATGACAGAACAGATAGAACGACAGAATGGTCAGAATGGACAGAATGGATAGAACGACAGAATGACAGACCAGACAGAAAGATAAAACAGACAGAATGAACAGAACAGATAGAATATCAAAACTGGAAGAATGACAGAACTGAGAGAACGAAATAATGGACAGAATGACAGAACGGACAGAGCGGACTGAACCACAGAATGGACAGAAAGTCAGAACTGAGAGAATGACAGAACGGACAGTACGGACAGAACTGACAGAATGGACAGTACGGACAGAACGACAGAATGGACAGAACGACGGGACAAACAGAACGACAGAACAAACAGAACGAAAGAACGGGCAGAATGTCAGTTCTGACAGTACGACAGAATAGACAGAACGACAGAACAGACAGAATGTCAGAATTGACAAAAGGACAGAACAGGCAGAATGGACAGATTGTGAGAACAGACAGAACGACAGAATGAACAAAACGACAGAACAGACAGAATGACAGAACACATAGAACGACAGAATGGATAGAATGGACAGAATGGATAGAACGACAGAATGACAGAACAGACAGAACGATAGAACAGACAGAATGACAGATTGAACAGAAAGACAGAATGACAGAAAAGACAGAATGACAGAACGGACAGAACAGACAGAACGACAGAACAGACAGAACGGACAGAACAAACAGAATGGACCGTAAAGACAGAATAGACAGAATGGACAGAATGGATAGAATATCAAAACTGGAAGAACGACGGAACTGAGAGAACGAAATAATGGACAGAATGTCAGAATTGACAGTATAACAGAACTGACTGAGTGACAGAATGGACAGAAAGTCAGTACGGACAGAATGACAGAACGGACAGTACGGACAGAACGGACAGAATGGACAGAACGGACAGAATGACAGAATGGACGGAACGACAAAATGGACAGAATGACAGAACAAATAGAACAAAGGATCGGGCAGAATGTCAGAACAGACACAATGACAGAATGAACAGAACGGGCAGAATGACAGAACGGACAGAATGACAGAACTGACAGAATGACAGAACGGAGAGAACAACAGAATGGACAGAATATCAGAACTGACAGAAGGACAAAATGGACAGAAGTCAGAACTGACAGAATGAACAGAACAGACAGAGCGAAAGTACGCTCAGAATGTCAGAACTGAGTAAATGACTGAACGGATAGAATGGGCAGAATGTGAGAACAGACAGTACGACAGAACGGTCAGAATGGATAGAATGGATAGAATGACAGAATTACAGAACAGACAGAACTGACAGAACGGGCAGAATGTGAGAACAGACCGAATGACAGAATGACAGAATGACAGAATGGATAGAATATCAAAACTGAAAGAATGACAGAACTAACAGAACAACAAAACAGACAGAATAGACAGAATAACAGATCTGACAGAACGGGCAGAATGTCAGAACTGAGTGAACGAACAGAATGAATAGAATGAATAGAACAGACAGAGCGAAAGTACACTCAGAATGTCAGAACTGAGTTAACAACAGAACGGACAGAATGACTGAACTGACACAACGACAGAACTGACAAAATGACAGAACAGACAGAATGGGCAGAATGTGAGAACAGACAGTACGACAGAATGGTCAGAATGTCAGAACTGACAGAACGACAGAACAGACAGCACGACAGAAGGGACAGAGTGGACAGAATGGACAGAATGACAGAATGATAGAGCAGACAGATGACAGAATGAACAGAACGACAGAATGATAGAATGGACAAATCAACAGAATGGACAGAACAGACAGAATGGACAGAATGACAGAATGGATAGAATATGAAAACTGAAAGAACGACAGAACTGACAGAACTGGCAGAATGACAGAAAGGACAGTACGGACAGAACTGATATAACAACACAACGGACAGAACGACAGAACTGACGGAATGTCTTAATTGTCAAAAGGACAGAACAGACAGAATGGACAGAATTTGAGAACAGACAGAACGACAGAACAGATAGAACGACAGAATAGTCAGAATGGACAGAATGGATAGAACGACAGAATGACAGACCAGACAGAAAGATAAAACAGACAGAATGAACAGAATGGACAGAATGGATAGAATATCAAAACTGGATGAACGACAGAACTGAGAGAACGAAATAATGGACAGAATGACAGAACGGACAGAACGGACTGAACCACAGAATGGACAGAAAGTCAGAACTGACAGAATGACAGAATGGACAGTACGGACAGAACAGACAGAATGGACAGTACAGACAGAACGACAGAATGGACAGAACGACAGAACAAACAGAACAACAGAACAAACAGAGTGAAAGAACGGGCAGAACGGACAGATTGGACAGAATGGATAGAATGACAGAATGACAGAACAGACAGAACAATAGAACAGACACAACGACAGAATGAACAGAACGGGCAGAATGTCAGAACTGACAGAACGACAGAACGGACAGAACGACAGAACTGAAAGAATGTCAGAACTGACAGAACGGGCAGAGTGTGAGAACAGACAGAACAACAGAACGGACAGAACAGAGAGAACAACAGAATGGACAGAACAACAGAATGACAGAATGGTCAGAAGGACAGAGTGGACAGAATAACAGATCTGACAGAACGGACAGAATGACAGAACTGACAGAACGACAGAATGACAGAACGGACAGAACGACAGAATGAACAGAACGACAGAATTACAGAACGGACAGAACAACAGAACGGACAGAACAACAGAATGGACAGAACAGACAGAATGACAGAATGGATAGAATATCAAAACTGGAACAATGACAGAACTGACAGAATGAAATAATAGACAGATAGTCAGAATTGACAGTACGACAGAACTGACAGAACAGACAGCATGACAGAACGGACAGAATGGGCAGAATGGATAGAACGACAGAGTGACAGAACAGAACGATAGAACAGACACAACGACAGAATGAACAGAACGGACAGAATGACAGAACTGACAGAACGAAATAATGGACAGAATGTCAGAATTGACTGTACGACAGGACTGACAGAATTGACTGAACGACAGAATGGACAGAATGACCAGAACAGAGAGATCGACAGTACAGTCAGAATATCAGAACTGACAGAATGAACAAAACAGACAGAGTGAAAGTACGCTCAGAATGTCAGAACTGAGTGAACGACAGAACGGACAGAATGACTGAACTGACAAAACGACAGAATGGACAGAATGGGCAGAATGTGAGAAAAGACAGTACGACAGAATGGTCAGAATGTGAGAACTGACAGAACGACAGAATAGACAGAACAGACTGCATGACAGAATGGACAGAATGGATAGAACGACAGAATGATAGAACAGACAGAATGATAGAGCAGACAGAACGACAGAATGAACATAATGACAGAATGACAGAATGGACAGAACAACAGAACTGACAGAACAGAGAGAATGGACAGAATGACAGAATGGATAGAATATCAAAGCTGACAGAATGACAGAACGGACAGAACAACAGAACAGGCAGAATGGACAGAACAACAGAATGACAGAATGGTCAGAACGACAGAATGGACAGAATAACAGATCTGACAGAATGGACAGAACAGGCAGAATGTGAGAACTGACAGAACAGCAGAATGGACAGAATGAACAGATCAGACAGACCAGTCAGATCAACAGTATGATAGGACGGACAGAATGGACAGAACAAAAGAACAGACAGAACGAAAGAACAGACAGAATGTCAGAATTGACAAAAGGACAGAACAGACAGAATGGACAGAATGTGAGAACAGACAGAACGACTGAACAGATAGAATGACAGAACGGACAGAATGGACAGAATGGATAGAACGACAGAATGACAGAACAGTCAGAAAGATAGAGCAGACAGAATGACAGAATGGACAGAATGAATAGAATGACAGAAAGACAGAACAGACAGAATGGACAGAATGGATTGAATATCAAAACTGGAAGAACGACAGAACTGAGAGAATGAAATAATGGACAGAATGTCAGAATTGAAAGTACGACAGAACAGACAGAACTGACAGAACGGACAGAACGGACAGAACGACAGAACGGACAGAACGACAGAATGGACAAAACGACAGACCAAACAGAACGAAACTACAGGCAGAATGTCAGAGCGGACAGAACGACAGAACAGACAGAACGACAGAACGACAGAACGGACAGAATGGATGGAACGACAGAGTGACAGAACAGACAAGACAATAGAACAGACGCAACGACAGAATGAACTGAACAGGCAGAATGTGAGAACAGACAGAACGACAGAACGGACAGAATGGATAGAACAACAGAATGGACAGAATAACAGAATGGATAGAATATCAAAACTGGAAGAACGAAAGAACTGACAGAACTGACTGAACGACAGAATGGACAGAAAGTCAAAACTGACAGAATGACAAAACTAACAGAACGACAGAATGGACAGAAGTCAGAACTGACAGAATGACAGAATGAACTGAACAGACTGAGCGAAAGTACGTTCAGAATGTCAGAACTGAGTGAACGACAGAACAGACAGAATGGACAGAATGGATAGAACGACAGGGTGACAGAACAGACAGAACGATAGAACAGACACAATGACAGAATGAACAGAACTACAGAACGGAGAGAACAGACAGAATGACAGAACGGACAGAATGGACAGAATGGATAGAACGACAGAATGACAGAACAGACAGAATGTCAGAATGGACAGAACGACAGAACTGACCGAATTACAGAATGGGCAGAATGTCAGAACTGACAGAACGGATAGTACGACAGAACTGAAAGAACGACAGAACGGACAGAACAGACAGAATGGACATAATGACAGAATGGATAGAATATCAAAACTGAAAGAACGACAGAACTGACAGAACGGACAGAACGACAGAATGACAGAACGGACAGAACGGACAGAAGAGACAGAATGGACAGAATGGACAGAATGGATAGAATATCAAAACTGGAAGAATGACAGAACTGAGGAAACGGAATAATGGACAGAATGACAGAACAGACAGAACGGACTGAACCACAGAATGGACAGAAAGTCAGAACTGACAGAATGACAGAATGGACAAAACAACAGAATGGACAGAACAGACAGAATGGAAAGAATATCAAAACTGAAAGAACGACAGAACAGACAGAACGGACAGAACGACAGAAGAGACAGAACGACAGAATGGACAGAACGGACAGAATAGACAGCATGGACAGAATGGATAGAATATCAAAACTGGAAGAACGACAGAACTGAGAGAACGAAATAACGGACAGAATGTCAGAATTGACAGTACAACAGAACTGACAGAACTGACTGAACCACAGAATGGACAGAATGGACAGAATGAACAGAACGACAGAACGGAGAGAACAGACAGAATGACAGAACGGACAGAATGGACAGAATGGATAGAACGACAGAATGACAGAACAGAAAGAATGTCAGAATGGACAGAACGACAGAACTGACAGAATTACAGAATGGGCAGAATGTCAGAACTGACAGAACGGACAGTACGACAGAAATGAAAGAACGACAGAATGGACAGAACGACACAATTGGCAAAACGACAGACCAAACAGAACGAAACAACTGGCAGAATGTCAGAACGGACAGAACGACAGAACAGACAGAACGACAGAACGACAGAACGGACAGAATGGACAGAATGGATAGAACGACAGAGTGACAGAACAGACAAAACAATAGAACAGACGCAACGACAGAATGAACTGAACAGGTAGAATGTGAGAACAGACAGAACGACAGAACGGACGGAATGGATAGAACAACAGAATGGACAGAATAACAGAATGGGTAGAATATCAAAACTGGAAGAACGACAGAACTGACAGAACTGACTGAACAACAGAATGGACAGAAAGTCAAAACTGACAGAATGACAAAACTAACAGAACGACAGAATGGACAGAAGTCAGAACTGACAGAATGACAGAATGAACTGAACAGACTGAGTGAAAGTACGCTCAGAATGTCAGAACTGAGTGAACGACAGAACGGACAGAATGACTGAACAGATAGACCGACAGAACTGACAGAATGGACAGGATGGATAGAACGACAGGGTGACAGAACAGACAGAACGATAGAACAGACACAATGACAGAATGAACAGAACGACAGAACGGAGAGAACAGACAGAATGACAGAACGGACAGAATGGACAGAATGGATAGAACGACAGAATGACAGAACTGACAGGACGGCAGAATGAACAGAACAGCAGAATGACAGAATGAACAGAACGACAGAATGACAGAACGGACAGAACAGACAGAATGGACAGATGACAGAATGGATAGAATATCAAAACTGGAAGAACGACAGAACTGACAGAAAGAAATAATGGACAGAATGTCAGAATTGACAGTACGACAGGACTGATAGAACGAGAGAACAAACAGAATGGACAGAATGACCAGAACAGACAGATCGACAGTACAGTCAGAATATCAAAACTGACAGAAGAGCTAAATGGACAGATGTCAGAACTGACCGAATGACAGAATGAACAGAACATACAGAGCGAAAGTACGCTCAGAATGTCAGAACTGAATGAACGACAGAACAGACAGAATGACTGAACTGACACAAAGACAAAACAGACAGAATGACAGAATGGACAGAACGACAGAATAGAGAGAATGACAGGACAGACAGAATGGGTAGAATTTAAGAATTGACAGAATGACAGAATGGACAGAATGGACAGAACGACAGAATAGAGAGAATAACAGGACAGATAGATTGGCCAGAATGTCAGAACTGACCGAATGACAGAATGGACTGAATCGACAGAATGACAGAACTGACAAAATGACAGAACAGACAGAATGGGCAGAATGTCAGAACAGACAGTACGACAGAACCGTCAGAATGTCAGTACTGACTGAACGGCAGAACAGACAGCACGACAGAACGGACAGAATGGACAGAATGGATAGAACGACAGAATAGGCAGATCAGACAACACGACAGAACGGACAGAATGGACAGAATGGGTAGAATGACAGAATGATAGAGCAGACAGAACGACAGAATGACAGAACGGACAAAACAACAGAATGGACAGAACAGACAGAATGGATAGAATATCAAAACTGAAAGAACGACAGAACTGTCAAAACAAAATATCGGACAGAATGTCAGAATTGACAGTACGACAGGACTGACAGAACGACAGAACAAACAGAATGGACAGAATGACCAGAACAGACAGATCGACAGTACAGTCAGAATATCAGAACTGACAGAAGGACAAAATGGACAGATGTCACAACTGACCGAATGACAGAATGAACAGAACAGACAGAGCGAAAGTACACTCAGAATGTCAGAACTGAATGAACGACAGAACAGACAGAATGACTGAACTGACACAACGACAGAGCTGACAGAATGACAGAATGGACAGAACGACAGAACTGACAAAATGACAGAACAGACAGAATGGGCAGAATGTGAGAAAAGACAGTACGACAGAACGGTCAGAATGTCAGAACTGACAGAACGACAGAACAGACAGCACGACAGAAGGGACAGAGTGGACAGAATGGATAGAATGACAGAATGATAGAGCAGACAGACAACAGAATGAACAGAACGACAGAATGATAGAATGGACAAATCAACAGAATGGACAGAACAGACAGAATGGACAGAATGACAGAATGGATAGAATATGAAAACTGAAAGAACGTCAGAACTGACAGAACTAACAGAACAGACAGAATGACAGAAAGGACAGTACGGACAGAACTGATATAACAACACAACGGAAAGAGCGACAGAACTGACAGAATGTCTTAATTGTCAAAAGGACAGAACAGACAGAATGGACAGAATTTGAGAACAGACAGAACGACAGAACAGATAGAACGACAGAATGGTCAGAATGGACAGAATGGATAGAACGACAGAATGACAGACCAGACAGAAAGATAAAACAGACAGAATGAACAGAACGGACCGAAAAGACAGAACAGACAGAATGGACAGAATGGACAGAATGGATAGAATATCAAAACTGGAAGAATGACAGAACTGAGGAAACGAAATAATGGACAGAATGACAGAACTGACAGAACGGACTGAACCACAGAATGGACAGAAAGTCAGAACTGACAGAATGACAGAATGGACAAAACAACAGAATGGACAGAACAGACAGAATGGACAGAATTGACAAAAGGACAGAACAGACAGAATGGACAGAATGTGAGAACAGACAGAACGACTGAACAGATAGAATGACAGAACGGACAGAATGGACAGAATGGATAGAACGACAGAATGACAGAACAGACAGAATGTCAGAATGGACAGAACGACAGAACTGACAGAATTACAGAATGGGCAGAATGCAGAACTGACAAAACGGACAGTACGACAGAACTGAAACAACGACAGAACGGACAGAACGACACAATTGGCAAAACAACAGACTAAACAGAACGAAACAACGGGCAGAATGTCAGAACGGACAGAACGACAGAACAGACAGAACGACAGAACGACAGAACGGACAGAATGGACAGAATGGATAGAACGACAGAGTGACAGAACAGACAAAACAATAGAACAGACGCAACGACAGAATGAACTGAACTGGCAGAATGTGAGAACAGACAGAATGACAGAACGGACAGAATGGATAGAACAACAGAATGGACAGAATAACAGAATGGGTAGAATATCAAAACTGGAAGAACGACAGAACTGACAGAACGACAGAATGGACAGAAAGTCAAAACTGACAGAATGACAAAACTAACAGAACGACAGAATGGACTGAACAGACTGAGTGAAAGTACGCTCAGAATGTCAGAACTGAGTGAACGACAGAACGGACAGAATGACTGAACAGATAGACCGACAGAACTGACAGAATGGACAGAATGGATAGAACGACAGGGTGACAGAACAGACAGAACGATAGAACAGACACAATGACAGAATGAACAGAACGACAGAATGGAGAGAACAGACAGAATGACAGAACGGACAGAATGGACAGAATGGATAGAACGACAGAATGACAGAACAGACAGAACGGACAGAATAGACAGAATGGACAGAATGGACAGAATGGATAGAATATCAAAACTGGAAGAATGACAGAACTGAGGAAACAAAATAATGGACAGAATGACAGAACTGACAGAACGGACTGAACCACAGAATGGGCAGAAAGTCAGAACTGACAGAATGACAGAATGGACAAAACAACAGAATGGACAGAACAGACAGAATGGACAGAATATCAAAACTGAAAGAACGACAGAACTGACAGAACAGACAGAACGACAGAAGAGACAGAACGACGGAACGGACAGAACGACAGAATGACAGAACGGACAGAACGGACAGAATAGACAGAATGGACAGAATGGAGAGAATATCAAAACTGGAAGAACGACAGAACTGAGAGAACGAAATAATGGACAGGATGTCAGAATTGACAGTACAACAGAACTGACAGAACTGATTGAACCACAGAATGGACAGAATGAACAGAACGACAGAACGGACAGAATGGATAGAACGACAGAATGACAGAACTGACAGAATGTCAGAATGGACAGAACGACAGAACTGACAGAATTACAGAACGGGCAGTATGTCAGAACTGACAGAACGGACAGTACGACAGAACTGAAAGAATGACAGAACAGACAGAACAGACAGAATGGACAGAATGACAGAATGGATAGAGTATCAAAACTGAAAGAACGACAGAACTGACAGAACGGACAGAACGGACAGAACGACAGAATGACAGAACGGACAGAACGGACAGAATGGACAGAATGGTCAGAATGGATAGAAAAGCAAAACTGGAAGAACGACAGAACTGAGAGAACGAAATAATGGACAGAATGTCAGAATTGACAGTACAACAGAACTGACAGAACTGACTGAACCACAGAATGGACAGAATGGACAGAATGAACAGAACGACAGAACAGAGAGAACAGACAGTATGACAGAACGGACAGAATGGACAGAATGGATAGAACGACAGAATGATAGAACAGACAGAATGTCAGAATGGACAAAACGACAGAACTGACAGAACTACAGAACGGGCAGTATGTCAGAACTGACAGAACGGACAGTACGACAGAACTGAAAGAACGACAGAACGGACAGAACAGACAGAATGGACAGAATGACAGAATGGATAGAATATCAAAACTGGAAGAACGACAGAACTGTCAGAATTACAGAATGGGCAGAATGTCAGAACTGACAGAACGGACAGTGCGACAGAACTGAAAGAACGACAGAACGGACAGAACAGACAGAATGGACAGAATGACAGAATGGATAGAATATCAAAACTGAAAGAACGACAGAATGACAGAACGGACAGAACGGACAGAACGACAGAATGGACAGAACAGATAGAATATCAAAACTGGAAGAACGACAGAACTGAGAGAACGAAATAATGGACAGAATGTCAGAATTGACAGTACAACAGAACTGACAGAACTGACTGAACCACAGAATGGACAGAATGGACAGAATGAACAGAACGACAGAATGACAGAAAAGACAGAACGACAGAATGGACACAACATACAGAACGACAGAACAGACAGAACAGAGAGAACAGAGAGAATGGACTGTAAAGACAGAATAGACAGAATGTACAAAATGAACAGAATGGATAGAATATCAAAACTGGAAGAACGACGGAACTGAGAGAACGAAATAATGGACAGAATGTGAGAATTGACAGTATAACAGAACTGACTGAGTGACAGAATGGACAGAAAGTCATTACGGACAGAATGACAGAACGGACAGTACGGACAGAATGGACAGAATGGACAGAATGACAGAATGGACGGAACGACAGAATGGACAGAATGACAGAACAAATAGAACGAAAGAACGGGCAGAATGTCAGAACTGACAGAATGACAGAACGGACAGTACGGACAGAACTGATATAACAACACAACGGACAGAACTACAGAAATGGCAGAATGACGGAACAGACAGAATGACAGAACTGATAGAGCGATAGAATGACAGAACGACGGAACTGATAGAATGTCAGAATTGACTAAGGGACAGAACAGACAGAATGGTCAGAATGTGAGAACAGATAGAACACAGAACGGACAGAATGGACAGAATGGATAGAACGACAGAATGACAGAACTGACAGGACGACAGAATGAACAGAACAGCAGAATGAACAGAACGACAGAATGACAGAACGTACAGAACAGACAGAATGGACAGAATGACAGAATGGATAGAATACCAAAACTGAAAGAACGACAGAACTGTCAAAACAAAATATCGGACAGAACGTCAGAATTGACAGTACAACACAATGGACAGAAATAACAGTATGACAGAAGGGGGAGAATGGACAGAACGGACAGAATTGACAGTATGACAGAACTGACAGAATGTCTTAATTGTCAAAAGTACAGAACAGACAGAATGGACAGAATTTGAGAACAGACAGAACGACAGAACAGACAAAATGACAGAACAGACAGAACGACAGAACGGTCAGAATGGACAGAATGGATAGAACGACAGAATGACAGACCAGACAGAAAGTTAAAACAGAAAGAATGACAGAATGAACAGAACGGACAGAAAAGACAGAATAGGCAGAATGGACAGAATGGATAGAATATCAAAACTGGAAGAACGACAGACCTGAGAGAACGAAATAATGGACAGATTGTCAGAATTGACAGTACGACAGAACTGACAGAACTGACTGAAGCACCGAATGGACAGAAAGTCAGAACTGACAGAATGACAGAATGGACAGTACGGACAGAACTGACAGAACTGACAGAACTGACAGAACGGACAGTACGGACAGAACGACAGAAAGGACAGAACGACAGAACAAACAGGACGACAGAACAAACAGAAGGAAAGAACGGGCAGAATGTCAGTTCTGACAGTACGACAGAATAGACAGCATGACAGAACGGACAGAATGGACAGAATGGGTGTAATGACAGAATGATAGAGCAGACAGAATGATAGAGCAGACAGAATGATAGAGCAGACAGAATGACAGAATGAACAGAACGACAGAATGACAGAATGGATAGAATATCAAAACTGAAAGAACGACAGAACTGACAAAACAAAATATCGGACAGAATGTCAGATTTGACAGTACAACACAATGGGCAGAAATAACAGAATGACAGAAGGGAAGAATGGACAGAATGGACAGAATGACAGAACTGATAGAGCGATAGAATGACAACGACAGAACAGACAGAATGTCAGAATTGACTAAGGGATAGAACAGACAGAATGGTCAGAATGTGAGAACAGATAGAACACAGAACGGACAGAATGGACAGAACAGACAGAACAGACAGAACGACAGAACTGACAGGACGACAGAATGAACAGAACAGCAGAATGGCAGAATGAACAGAAAGACAGAATGACAGAACGGACAGAACAGACAGAATGGACAGATGACAGAATGGATACAATATCAAAACTGGAAGAACGACAGAACTGACAGAACGAAATAATGGACAGAATGTCAGAATTGACAGTACAACAGGACTGACAGAACGACAGAACAAACAGAATGGACAGTATGACCAGAACAGACAGATCGACAGTACGGTCAGAATATCAGAACTGACAGAAGGACAAAATGGACAGATGTCAGAACTGACCAAATGACAGAATGAACAGAACAGACAGAGCGAAAGTACGCTCAGAATGTCAGAACTGAGTGAACGACAGAATGGACAGAATGACTGAACTGACACAACAACAGAACTGACAGAATGACAGATTGGACAGAACGACAGAATAGAGAGAATGACAGGACATATAGAATGGGCAGAATGTCAGAACTGACAGAATGACAGAATGGACTGAAACGACAGAACGACAGAACTGACAAAATGACAGAACAGACAGAATGGGCAGAATGTGAGAACAGACATTACGACAGAACGGTCAGAATGTCAGAACTGACAGAACGACAGAACAGACAGCACGACAGAAGGGACAGAGTGGACAGAATGGATAGAACGACAGAATGATAGAGCAGACAGAACGACAGAATGAACAGAACGACAGAATGATAAAATGGACAAATCAACAGAATGGACATGAACAGACAGAATGGACAGAATGACAGAATGGATAGAATATGAAAACTGAAAGAACCTCAGAACTGACAGAACTGACAGAATGACAGAAAGGACAGTACGGACAGAACTGATATAACAACACAACGGACAGAACGACAGAACTGACGGAATGTCTTAATTGTCAAAAGGACAGAACAGACAGAATGAACAGAATTTGAGAACAGACAGAACGACAGAACAGATAGAATGACAGAATGGTCAGAATGGACAGAATGGATAGAACGACAGAATGACAGACCAGACAGAAAGATAAAACAGACAGAATGAACAGAACGGACAGAAAAGACAGAACAGACAGAATGGACAGAATGGATAGCATATCAGAGCTGGAAGAACGACAGAACTGAGAGAACGAAATAAAGGACAGAATGACAGAACTGACAGAATGGACTGAACCACAGAATGGACAGAAAGTCAGAACTGACAGAATGACAGACGGACAGTACGGACAGAACTGACAGAATGGACAGTACGGACAGAACGGCAGAATGGACAGAACGACAGAACAAACAGAACGACAGAACAAACGGAAGGAAAGAATGGGCAGAATGGACAGAATGGATAGAATGACAGAATGACAGAACAGACAGAACAATAGAACAGACACAACGACAGAATGAATAGAACGGGCAGAATGACAGAATGACAGAACGGACAGAACGACGGAACTGACAGAATGTCAGAACTGACAGAACGGGCAGAGTGTGAGAACAGACAGAACGACAGAACGGACAGAACAGAGAGAACAACAGAATGGAGAGAATGACAGAATGGATAGAATATCAAAACTGACAGAAAGACAGAACTGACGGAATGGACAGAACAACAGAATGACAGAATGGTCAGAAGGACAGAATGGACAGAATAACAGATCTGACAGAACGGACAGAATGACAGAACCGACAGAACGACAGAATGAACAGAACGACAGAATTACAGAACGGACAGAACGACAGAATGGACAGAACAGACAGAATGACAGAATGGATAGCATATCAAAACTGGAACAGTGACAGAACTGACAGAACGAAATAATGGACAGAATGTCAGAATTGACAGTACGACAGAACTGACAGAACAGACAGCACCACAAAACGGACAGACTGGACAGAATGGATAGAACGACAGAGTGACAGAACAGACAGAATGATAGAACAGACACAACGACAGAATGAACAGAACGGACAGAATGACAGAACGACAGAACGGGCAGATAACAGAACTGACAGAACGAAATAATGGACAGAATGTCAGAATTGACAGTACGACAGAACTGACAGAATTGACTGAACGACAGAATGGACAGAATGACCAGAACAGAGAGATCGACAGTACAGTCAGAATATCAGAACTGACAGAATGAACAAAACAGAGTGAAAGTACGCTCAGAATGTCAGAACTGAGTGAACGACAGAACGGACAGAATGACTGAACTGACACAACGACAGAATGGACAGAATGGGCAGAATGTGAGAAAAGACAGTACGACAGAATGGTCAGAATGTGAGAACTGACAGAACGACAGAATAGACAGAACAGACTGCATGACAGAATGGACAGAATGGATAGAATGACAGAATTATAGAACAGACAGAATGATAGAGCAGACAGAATGACAGAATGAACATAACGACAGAATGACAGAATGGACAGAACAACAGAACTGACAGAACAGAGAGAATGGACAGAATGACAGAATGGATAGAATATCAAAACTGAAAGAACGACAGAACTGACAGAACAAAATATCGGACAGAATGTCAGAATTGACAGTACAATGCAATGGACAGAAATAACAGAATGACAGAAGGGGAGAATGGACAGAACAGACAGAACGGAATGAATATCAGAGTGGACAGAATGTCAGAACTGACAGAATGACAGAAAGGACAGTTCGGATAGAACTGATATAACAACACAACGGACAGAACTACAGAAGTGACAGAGTGACAGAACAGACAGAACAATAGAACAGACACAACGACAGAACGAACAGAACGGGCAGAATGTCAGAACTGACAGAACGACAGAACGGACAGATTGACAGAACGGGTAGAATGTCAAAACTGACAGAACGGGCAGAACAGACAGAACGTCAGTACAGACTGAACAGACAGAATGGAGAGAATGACAGAATGGAAAGAATATCAAAACTGACAGAACGACAGAACGGACAGAACAACAGAACAGGCAGAATGGACAGAACAGCAGAATGACAGAATGGTCAGAACGACAGAATGGACAGAATAACAGATCTGACAGAACGGACAGAACAGGCAGAATGTGAGAACTGACAGAACAGCAGAATGGACAGAATGAACAGATCAGACAGAGCAGTCGGATCAACAGTATGACAGGACGGACAGAATAGACAGAACGAAAGAACAGACAGAACGAAAGAACAGACAGAATGTCTGAATTGACAAAAGGACAGAACAGACAGAATGGACAGAATGTGAGAACAGACAGAACGACTGAACAGATAGAATGACAGAATGGACAGAATGGACAAAATGGATAGAACGACAGAATGACAGAACAGTCAGAAAGATAGAGCAGACACAATGACAGAATAGACAGAATGGATAGAATATCAAAACTGGAAGAACGACAGAACTGAGAAAATGAAATAATGGACAGAATGTCAGAATTGAAAGTACGACAGAACAGACAGAACGGACAGAACGGACAGAATGGACAGAACGGACAGAATGACAGAACGGACAGAACGACAGAATGGACAAAACGACAGACCAAACAGAATGAAACAACGGGCAGAATGTCAGAACGGACAGAACGACAGAACAGACAGAACGACAGAACGACAGAACGGACAGAATGGACAGAATGGATAGAACGACAGAGTGACAGAACAGGCAAAACAATAGAACAGACGCAACGACAGAATGAACTGAACAGGCAGAATGTGAGAACAGACAGAACGACAGAACGGACAGAATGGATAGAACAACAGAATGGACAGAATAACAGAATGGATAGAATATCAAAACTGGAAATACGACAGAACTGACAGAACTGACTGAACGACAGAATGGACAGAAAGTCAAAACTGACAGAATGACAAAACTAACAGAACGACAGAATGGACAGAAGTCAGAACTGACAGAACGACAGAATGAACTGAACAGACTGAGCGAAAGTACGCACAGAATGTCAGAACTGAGTGAACGACAGAACGGACAGAATGACTGAACAGATAGACCGACAGAACTGACAGAATGGACAGAATGGATAGAAATACAGGGTGACAGAACAGACAGAACGATAGAACAGACACAATGACAGAATGAACAGAATGGACAGAACGGAGAGAACAGACAGAATGACAGAACGGACAGAATGGACAGAATGGATAGAACGACAGAATGACAGAACAGACAGAATGTCAGAATGGACAGAACGACAGAACTGACAGAATTACAGAACGGGCAGAATGTCTGAACTGACAGAATGGACAGTACGACAGAACTGAAAGAACGACAGAATGGACAGATCAGACAGAATGGATAGAATATCAAAACTGAAAGAACGACAGAACTGACAGAACGGACAGAACGGACAGAACGACAGAATGACAGAATGGAAAGAACGGATAGAATGACAGAACGGACAGAATTGACAGAATTGACAGAACTGAGAGAACGACAGAACGGAATGAATATCAGAGTAGACAGAATGTTAGAACAGACAGAATGACAGAAAGGACAGTACGGACAGAACTGATATAACAACACAATGGACAGAGCTACAGAAGTGACAGAATGATGGAACAGACAGAACGACAGAACTGATAGAGCGATAGAATGACAGAACGACAGAACAGACAGAACGACAGAACTGATAGAGCGATAGAACGACAGAACAGACAGAACGACAGAACTGATAGAGCGATAGAACGACAGAACGACAGAACAGACAGAACGACAGAACTGACAGAATGTCAGAATTGACAAAAGGACAGAACAGACACAACGCACAGAATTTGAGAACAGAAAGAACGAAAGAACGGACAAAACGACTGAACAGACAGAACGACAAAACGGACAGAACGACAGAACGGACAGAACGACAGAACGGACAAAACTGACGGAATGACAGTACAGACAGAACTGACAGAACTGACAGAATGGACAGAATGGGCAGAACGGACAGAATGGACAGAATGGAGAGAACGACTGAGTGACAGAACAGACAGAATGATAGAACAGACACAACGACAGAATGAACAGAATGGGCAGAATGTCAGAACTGACAGAATGACAGAAAGGACAGTTCGGATAGAACTGATATAACAACACAACGGACAGAACTACAGAAGTGACAGAGTGACAGAACAGACAGAACAATAGAACAGACACAATGACAGAATGAACAGAACGACAGAACGGAGAGAACAGACAGAATGACAGAACGGACAGAATGGACAGAATGGATAGAACGACAGAATGACAGAACAGACAGAATGTCAGAATGGACAGAACGACAGAACTGACAGAATTACAGAACGGGCAGAATGTCTGAACTGACAGAATGGACAGTACGACAGAACTGAAAGAACGACAGAATGGACAGATCAGACAGAATGGATAGAATATCAAAACTGAAAGAACGACAGAACTGACAGAACGGACAGAATGGACAGAACGACAGAATGACAGAATGGAAAGAACGGATAGAGTGACAGAACGGACAGAATTGACAGAATTGACAGAACTGAGAGAACGACAGAACGGAATGAATATCAGAGTGGACAGAATGTTAGAACAGACAGAATGACAGAAAGGACAGTACAGACAGAACTGATATAACAACACAATGGACAGAACTACAGAAGTGACAGAATGATGGAACAGACAGAACGGCAGAACTGATAGAGCGATAGAATGACAGAACGACAGAACGGACAGAACGACAGAACTGATAGAGCGATAGAATGACAGAACGACAGAACAGACAGAACGACAGAACTGATAGAGCGATAGAACGACAGAACAGACAGAACGACAGAACAGACAGAACGACAGAACTGACAGAATGTCAGAATTGACAAAAGGACAGAACAGACACAACGCACAGAATTTGAGAACAGAAAGAATGAAAGAACGGACAAAACGACTGAACAGACAGAACGACAAAACGGACAGAACGACAGAACGGACAGAACGACAGAACTGATAGAGCGATAGAATGACAGAACGACAGAACAGACAGAACGACAGAACTGATAGAGCGATAGAACGACAGAACAGACAGAACGACAGAACAGACAGAACGACAGAACTGACAGAATGTCAGAATTGACAAAAGGACAGAACAGACACAACGCACAGAATTTGAGAACAGAAAGAACGAAAGAACGGACAAAACGACTGAACAGACAGAACGACAAAACGGACAGAACGACAGAACGGACAGAACGACAGAACGGACAAAACTGACAGAATGACAGTACAGACAGAACTGACAGAACTGACAGAATGGACAGAATGGGCAGAACGGACAGAATGGACAGAATGGATAGAACGACTTAGTGACAGAACAGACAGAATGATAGAACAGACACAACGATAGAATGAACAGAATGGGCAGAATGTCAGAACTGACAGAACTGACAGAACGGGCAGAATGTCAAAACTGACAGAACGGGCAGAACAGACCGAACATCAGTACAGACTGAACAGACAGAATGGAGAGAATGACAGAATGGATAGAATATTAAAACTGACAGAACGACAGAACTGACAGAACAACAGAACAGGCAGAATGGACAGAACAGCAGAATGACAGAACGGACAGAACAACAGAACTGACCGAATGGACAGAATGTGAGAACAGACCGAATGACAGAATGACAGAATGGATAGAATATCAAAACTGAAAGAACGACAGAACTAACAGAACGACAGAACAGACAGAATAGACAGAATAACAGATCTGATAGAACGGGCAGAATGTCAGAACTGACAGAACGATGGAATGAACAGAACAAACAGAACGACAGAACAGCAGAATGGACAGAATGAACAGATCAGACAGAACAGTCAGATCAACAGTATGACAGGATGGACTGGATTGACAGAATTGACAGAACGACAGAACAGACAGAACGACAGAACAGACAGAATGTTAGAATTGACTAAGGAACAGAACAGACAGAATAGTCAGAATGTGAGAACAGATAGAACACAGAACGGACAGAATGGATAGAACGACAGAATGACAGAACTGACAGGACGACAGAATGAACAGAACAGCAGAATGAACAGAACGACAGAATGACAGAACGGACAGAACAGACAGAATGGACAGAATGACAGAATGGATAGAATATCAAAACTGGAAGAACGACAGGACTGACAGAACGACAGAACGAACAGAATGGACAGAATGACCAGAACAGACAGATCGACAGTACAGTCAGAATATCAGAACTGACAGAAGGACAAAATGGACAGATGTCAGAACTGACCGAAAGACAGAATGAACAGAACAGACAGAGCGAAAGTACGCTCAGAATGTCAGAACTGAATGAACGACAGAACGGACAGAATGACTGAACTGACACAACGACAGAACTGACAGAATGACAGAATCGACAGAATCGACAGAACGACAGATTAGAGAGAATGACAGGACAGATAGAATGGGCAGAATGTCAGAACGACAGAATGACAGAATGGACTGAATCGACAGAACGACAGAACTGACAAAATGACAGAACAGACAGAATGGGCAGAATGTGAGAACAGACAGTACGACAGAACAGTCAGAATGTCAGAACTGACAGAACGACAGAACAGACAGCACGACAGAAAGGACAGAATGACAGAATGGATAGAAGAACGGAATAGGCAGAATGGACAGAATGGACAGAATGGATAGAATGACAGAACGATAGAGCAGACAGAACGACAGAATGAACAGAACGACAGAATGACAGAATGGACAAAACAACAGAATGGACAAAACAGACAGAATGGACAGAAAGACAGAATGGATAGAATATCAAAACTGAAAGAACGACAGAACTGACAAAACAAAATATCGGACAGAATGTCAGAATTGACAGTACAACACAATGGACAGAAATAACAGTACGACAGAAGGGGGAGAATGGACAGAACGGACAGAATGACAGAACGGACAGAATTGACTGTATGACAGAACTGACAGAATGTCTTAATTGTCAAAAGGACAGAACAGACAGAATGGACAGAACAGATAGAACTACAGAATGGTCAGAATGGACAGAATGGATAGAACGACAGAATGACAGAACAGACAGAAAGATAAAACAAACAGAATGACAGAATGAACAGAACGGACAGAATGACAGAAGAGACAGAACAGACAGAACGGACAGAACGGACAGAACGACAGAAGAGACAGAACGACAGAACGGACAGAACGAACAGAACAACAGAATGTACCGTAAAGACAGAATAGACAGAATGGACAGAATGGATAGAATGGATAGAATATCAAAACTGGAAGAACGACAGAACTGAGAGAATGAAATATTGGACAGAATGTCAGAATTGACAGTACGACAGAACTGACAGAACTGACTGAATGACAGAATGGACAGAAAGTCAGAACTGACAGAATGACAGACGGACAGTACGGACAGAACTGACAGAATGGACAGTACGGACAGAACGACAGAATGGACAGAACGACAGAACAAACAGAACGACAGAACAAACAGAAGGAAAGAATGGGCAGAATGTCAGTTCTGACAGTACGACAGAACAGACAGAATGCCAGAACGGACAGAATGGACAGAATGGATAGAATGACAGAATAGACAGAACAAAAGAACAGACAAAATGTCAGAATTGACAAAAGGACAGAACAGACAGAATAGACAGAATGTGAGAACAGACAGAACGACTGAACAGACAGAATGACAGAACGGACAGAATGGACAGAATGAATAGAGCGACAGAATGACAGAACGGACAGAAAGACAGAACAGACAGAACGGACAGAACAGACAGAATAGACAGAATGGACAGAATGGACAGAATGGATCGAATATCAAAACTGGAAGAGCGAGAGAACTGAGAGGACGAAATAATGGACAGAATGTCAGAATTGAAAGTACGACAGAACGGACAGAACGGACAGAACGGACAGAACGGACAGAACGGACAGAACGACAGAATGGACAGAACGACAGAATGGACAAAACGACAGAACAAACAGAACGAAAGAGGGGGCAGAATGTCAGAACGGAAAGAACGACAGAACAGACAGAACAGACAGAACGACAGAATGGACAGAATGGATAGAACGACAGAGTGACAGAACAGACAAAACAATAGAACAGACGCAACGACAGAATGAACTGAACGGGCAGAATGTGAGAACAGACAGAACGATAGAATGGACAGAATGGATAGAATGAATTTCAGAATTGACAGCATGACAGAACTGTCAGAAACGACTGAACAACAGAACGGAGAGAATGTCAGAACTGACAGAATGGACTGAATGTTAGAACAGACAGAACGACAGAATGGACAGAATGGATAGAACGACAGAATGACAGAACAAAGAGAACAATAGAATGGACAGAACAACAGAATGGATAGAATATCAAAACTGGAAGAACGACAGAACTGACAGAACGAAATAATGGACAGAATGTCAGAATTGACAGTATGACAGAACTGACTGAACTGACTGAATGACAGAATGGACAGAATGTCAGAACTGACAGAATGACAGAATGAACAGAACAGACGGAGCGAAAGTACGCTCAGAATGTCAGAACTGAGTGAACGACAGAACGGACAGAATGGACAGAATGGATAGAAGGACAGGGTGACAGAACAGACAGAACGATAGAACAGACACAATGACAGAATGAACAGAACGACAGAACGGAGAGAACAGACAGAATGGACCAGAATGGCAGAATGGATAGAATATCAAAACTGACAGAACGACGGGACAGACAGAACGACAGACTGACAGAATGGACAGAATGGATAGAACGACAGAATGACAGAACAGACAGAATGATCGAACAGACAGAATGTCAGAATGAACAGAACGACAGAATGACAGAACGGACAGAACGACAGAACTGACAGAATTACAGAACGGGCAGAATGTGAGAATAGGAGAATAGACAGAATGACAGAGTGGACAGAACAACAGAACTGACAGAACGTCAGTACGGACTGAACAGACAGAATGGACAGAATGATAGAATGGATAGAATGGATAGAATATCAAAACTGAAAGAACGACAGAACTGACAGAACGTTAGAGCTGACAGAACGACAGAATGTCAGAATGGACAGAACGACAGAACGGACAGAACGACAGAACTGACAGAACTAACAGAACGGGCAGAATGTCAAAACTGACAGAACGGGGAGAATGTGAGAACAGACAGAATGACAGAACGGACAGAATGACAGAACTGACATAACAACACAACCGACAGAACGGACAGAACGACAGAACGGGCAGAACGACAGAACTGACAGAACAGACAGAATGGATAGAACATCAAAACTGAAAGAATGACAGAACTGTCAGAACGAAATAATGGACAGAATTTCAGAATTGACAGCACGACAGGACTGACAGAAACGACTGAACGACAGAACGGAGAGAATGTCAGAACTGACAGAATGGACTGAATGTGAGAACAGACAGAATGACAGAATGTACAGAATGGACAGATTGAAAAGAACAGACAGAATGACATTACGATCAGAATGTCAGAACTGAGAGAACGACGGAATGAACAGAATGAGAGAACAGAGAGAACAACAGAACAACAGAATGGACAGAATTAACAATATGACAGAATGGGCGGAACGGACAGAACATCAGAACTAACAGAACAACAGAATGGAAAGAATGACAGAACAGACAGAACGACAGAACGACAGAACGGACAGAATGAAATAATGGACAGAAAGTCAGAATTGACAGTACGACAGAACTGACAGAACTGACCTGAACGACAGAATGGACAGAAAGTCAAAACTGACAGAATGACAGAACTAACAGAACGACAGAATGGACAGAAGTCAGAACTGACAGAATGACAGAATGAACAGAACAGACTGAGCGAAAGTACGCTCAGAATGTCAGAACTGAGTGAACGACAGAACGGACAGAATGACTGAACAGATAGACCGACAAAACTGACAGAATGGACAGAACGACAGGGTGACAGAACAGACAGAACGATAGAACAGACACAACGACAGAACGGACAAAATGTCAGATCTAACAGAAGGACAGAACAGATAGACCGACAGAACTGACAGAATGGACAGAATGAACAGAACGACAGAATGACAGAAAGAGCAGAACGACAGAAGGGAGAGAACAGACAGAATGGACAGAATGGATAGAATGGATAGAACGACAGAATGACAGAACAGACAGAATGATCGAACAGACAGAATGTCAGAATGGACAGAACAGACAGAACAGACAGAACAGACAGAACGACAGAACGGACAGAACAAAATAATGGACAGAAAGTCAGAATTGACAGTACGACAGAACTGACAGAACTGACTGAATGACAGAATGGACAGAATGTCAAAACTGACAGAATGACAGAATGGCAGAAAGAGCAGAACGACAGAACTGACAGAACAGACAGAATGGACAGAATGACAGAATGGATAGAATCTCAAAACTGAAAGAACGATGGGACAGACAGAACGACAGAATGACAGAACAGACAGAATGATCGAACAGACAGAATGTCAGAATGAACAGAACGACAGAACTGAAAGAACGACAGAACGGACAGAATGGACAGAATGATAGAATGATAGAATATCAAAACTGAAAGAATGACAGAACAGACAGAACGACAGAATGGTCAGAACGACAGAATGGACAGAATAACAGATCTGACTGAACGGGCAAAATGTCAGAAGTGACAGAACGACAGAATGAACAGAATGAACAGAACAACAGAACAGCAGAATGGACAGAATGAACAGATCAGACAGAGCAGTCAGATCAACAGCATGACAGGATGGACAGAATGGACAGAACGACAGAACAGACAGAATGTCAGAATTGACAAAAGGACAGAACAGACAGAATGAACAGAATGTGAGAACAGACAGAACGACAGAACAGATAGAATGACAGAATGGACAGAATGGATAGAACAGCAGAGTGACAGAACAGTCAGAATGATAGAACCGACACAACGACAGAATGAACAGAATGGGCAGAATGTCAGAACTGACAGAACTGAAAGAACGGGCAGAATGTCAGAACTGACAGAACGGGGAGAATGTGAGAACAGACAGAATGACAGAACGGACAGAATGACAGAACTGACATAACAACACAACTGACAGAACGACAGAACGGACAGAACGACAGAACTGACAGAACAGACAGAATGGGCAGAACGACAGAATGGACAGAACAGATAGAATGAACAGAATGACAGAATGAACAGAACGACAGAATGGGCAGAACAGACAGAATGGACAGAATGACAGAACAGACAGAACGATAGAATGGACAGAACAGACAGAATGGACAGAATGACAGAAGGAATAGAACGGACAGAAAGACAGAACAGACAGAACGACAGAATGGACCGAAAAGACAGAATGGACAGAATGACAGAATGGATAGAATATCAAAACTGGAAGAATGACAGAACTGACAGAACGAAATAATGGACAGAATGTCAGAATTGTCAGTACGACAGAACTGACAGAACTGACTGAACAACAGAATGGACAGAATGTCAAAACTGACAGAATGACAGAACTGACAGAATGATAGAATGGACAGAATGGCCAAAATGACCAGAACAGACAGAACGACAATACGGTCAGAATATCAGAACTGACAGAACGACAAAATGGACAGAATGTCAGAACTGACCGAATGACAGAATGGACAGAATGGACAGAATGACAGAACTGACAAAACGACAGAACAGAAAGAATGAGCAGAACGTGAGAACAGACAGTACGACAGAACGGTCAGAATGTCGGAACTGACAGAACAGACAGAATGGACAGAACAGACAGGACGACAGAACGGACAGAATGGACAGAATGGATAGATTGACACGATGACAGAACAGACAGAATGATAGAGCAGGCAGAACGACAGAATGAACAGAACGACAGAATGACAGAACAGACAGAACAACAGATTAGACAGAAGAGGCAGCATGGACAGAATGACAGAATGGATAGAATATCAAAACTGAAAGAATGACAGAACTGACAGAATGAAATATCGGACAGAATGTCAGAATTGATAGCACAACACAATGGACAGAAATAACAGAATGACAGAAGGGGGAGAATGGACAGAACGGACAGAATGACAGAACGGACAGAACTGACAGAACAGATAGAACGACAGAACGGACAGAATGGATAAAACGACAGAATGACAGAACAGACAGAACGATAGAACAGACAAAATGGTTAGAACGACAGAATGGACAGAACAGACAGAAAGGACAGAATGACAGAACGACAGAATGGACAGAACAGACAGAAAGGACAGAATGACAGAACGACAGAATGGACAGAACGACAGAACTGACAGAACGACAGAACGGGCAGAATGTCAGAACTGACAGAACGACAGAACAGATAGAACGACAGAACGGACAGAATGGATAAAACGACAGAATGACAGAACAGACAGAACGATAGAACAGACAAAATGGTTAGAACGACAGAATGGACAGAACAGACAGAAAGGACAGAATGACAGAACGACAGAATGGACAGAACAGACAGAAAGGACAGAATGACAGAACGACAGAATGGACAGAACGACAGAACTGACAGAATGACAGAATTGACAGAACGACAGAATGGGCAGAATGTCAGAACTGACAGAACGACAGAACAGACAGAATAGACAGAATGTGAGAACAGACACAACGACAGAACGGACAAAACGTCAGAACTGACAGAACGACAGAACAGATAGAACAACAGAACGGACAGAATGGATAAAACGACAGAATGACAGAACAGACAGAACGATAGAACAGACAGAATGGATAGAACGACAGAATGGACAGAACAGACAGAAAGGACAGAATGACAGAACAACAGAATGGACAGAACGACAGAATGGACAGAACAGACAGAATGGACAGAATGACAGAATGAACAGAACGACAGAATGGGCAGAACAGACAGAATAGACAGAATGACAGAACAGACAGAACGACAGAATGGACAGAACTGACTGAACAACAGAATGGACAGAATGTCAAAACTGACAGAATGACAGAACTGACAGAATGATAGAAGGGACAGAATGGCCAGAATGACCAGAACAGACAGAACGACAATACGGTCAGAATATCAGAACTGACAGCATGAAAAAATGGACAGAATGTCAGAACTGACCGAATGACAGAATGGACAGAACCGACAGAATGACAGAACTGACAAAACGACAGAACAGAAAGAATGGGCAGAATGTGAGAACAGACAGTACGACAGAACGGTCAGAATGTCGGAACTGACAGAACAGACAGAATGGACAGAACAGACAGCACGACAGAATGGACAGAATGGACAGAATGGATAGATTGACACGATGACAGAACAGACAGAACGATAGAGCAGGCAGAACGACAGAATGAACAGAACGACAGAATGACAGAACGACAGAATGGAAAGAATGACAGAACTGACAGCTCGACAGAACAGACAGAACGATGAATTGATAGAGCAACAGAGGGACAGAATGGACAAAACGACAGAACTGACACAACGCCAGAAAGGATAGAACTTTCAGAATGGATAGAACGACAGAACGGACAGAACAGACAGAATAGACAGAATGACAGAATGGATAGAATATCAAAACTTAAAGAACGGCACAACTGACAGAACAAAATAATGGACAGAATGTCAGAATTGACAGTACGACAGAACTGACAGAAAGACAGAATGTACAGAATGGACAGAATGAACAGAACAGACAGAATGACATTACGGTCAGAACGACAGAAGTGACATAAAAACAGAATGAACAGAACGACAAAGCAGACAGAATGACAGAACGGGCAAAATGTCAGATATGAAAGAACGACAGAACAGACACAATGACAGAACGGGCAGAGTGTCAGATCTGACAGAACGACAGAACAGACAGAACGACAGAATGACAGAATGGACAGAATGGACAGAATGGATAGAACGACAGAATGACAGAACAGACAGAACGACAGAACAGACACAACGACAGAATGAACAGAACGATAGAATGGCAAAACTGACAGATGGACAGATTGGCAGAATGGATAGAATATCAAAACAGAACTGACAGAATGAAATTTCAGATAGAATGTCAGAATTGACAGAACGACAGAACGGACAGAAAGACAGAACGACGAAACAGACAGAATGGACTGAAGGTCCGAAGTGACAGAATAGACAGAATGAACAGAACAGACAGAACGACAGAACGGGCCGAAAGACAGAACAACACAATGGACAGAAATAACAGAATGACAGAAGGAGGAGAATGGACAGAATTGACAGTACGACAGAACGGACAGAACTTAAAGAACAACAGAATTGACAGTACGACAGAACGGAATGAATATCAGAGTGGACAGAATGTCAGAACGGACAGAATGGACAGTACGGACAGAACGACATCTGATATAACAACACAATGGACAGAACGATAGAATTGACAGAATGACAGAACAAACAGAACGACTGAACTGATAGAGCGACAATGACAGAAGAACAGAACAGTCAGAACGACAGAACGGACAGAATTTTCAGAATGGATTGAACGACAGAATGACAGAACTGACAGAATGATAGAACAGACACAACGACAGAATGAACCGAACAACAGAATGGCAGAACGGACAGAACAACAGAACGGACAGAACAGACAGAATGGACAGAAAGACAGAATGGATAGAATATCAAAACTGAAATAATGACAGAACTGACAGAAAAAATATCGGACAGAATGTCAGAATTGACAGTACAACACAATGGACAGAAATAACAGAATGACAGAAGGGGGAGAATGGACAGAACGGACAGAACTGACAGAACGGAATGAATATCGGAGTGGATAAAATTTCAGAACTGACAGAATGACAGAATGGACAGTACGGACAGAACTGACATAGCAACACAACGGACAGAACAACAGAAGTGACAGAATGACAGAACAGACAGAACGACAGAACTGATAGAGCGACAGAATGACAGAATGACAGAACAGACAGAATGACAGAACGTGCAGATTGTCAGATCTGACAGAATAACAGAACTGTCAGAACGATAGAATGACAGAACAGACAGAACGACAGGTCAGACACAACGACAGATTGAACAGACCGACAGAACAGACAGAACAGACAGAATGGATAGAATATCAAAACTGAAAGAACGACAGAATTGACAGAACGAAGTAATGGACAGAATGTCAGAATTGATAGTACGACAGAACTGACAGAATGGGCAGAATGGACAGAATGGATAGAATGGGCAAAATGTCAAAACTGACAGAACAACAGAACAGACAGAACGTCAGTAGGGACTGAACAGACAGAATGGACAGAATGAGAGAATGGATAGAATATCAAAACTGAAAGAACGACAGAATAGACAGAACGACAGAATGGACAGAATGACAGAACAGACAGAACGACCGAACTGACAGAACGACAGGACGGGCAGAATGCCAGAACTGACAGAACAACAGAACGGACAGAAGGACAGAATGGGCAGAATGTCTGAACTGACAGAACGGGCAGAATGTGAGACAAGACAGAATGACAGAACGGACAGAACGACAGAACTGACAGAATTCCAAAACCGACAGAAAGTCAGAACAGACAGAACGTCAGTACGGACTGAACAGACAGAATGGACAGAATGACAGAATGGATAGAATATCAAATCTGAAAGAACGACAGAACTGACAGAACGAAGTAATGGACAGAATGTCAGAAATGACAGTACAACAGAACGGGAAGAATGGACAGAATGGAAAGAATGGATAGAATATCAAAACTGAAAGAACGACAGAACTGACAGAACGGACAGAACGGACAGAACGACAGAACTGACAGAACGACAGAACGGGCAGAATGTCAGAACTGACAGAACAACAGAACAGACAGAACATCAGCAGGGACTGAACAGACAGAATGGACAGAATGATACAATGGATAGAATATCAAAACTGAAAGAATGACAGAACTGACAGAATGACAGAACAGACTGAACGACAGAACGGACAGAATGATAGAACAGACAGAATGATAGAACAGACAGAACGTCAGAATGAACAGAACCGACAGAATGATAGAACAGACAGAACGTCAGAATGAACAGAACGACAGAATGACAGAACGGACAGAACGACAGAATTGACAGAAGGACAGAATGGGCAGAATGTCAGAACTGACAGAACGGGCAGAATTTGAGAAAAGACAGAATGTCAAAACAGACAGAACGACAGAATGGCAGAACGGATAGGATGACAGAACGGAGAGAACAGACAGAATGGACAGAACGACAGAATTTTCAGAATGGATAGAATGATAGAATGACAGAAAAGACACAACGACAGAATGAACAGAATGACAGAATGGCAGAACGGACAGAACGACAGAACGGACAGAACAGACAGAATGGACCGAATGACAGATTGGATAGAATATCAAAACTGAAAGAACGATAGAAGTGACAGAACGAAATATCGGACAGAATGTCTGAATTGACAGTACTACAGGACTGACAGAACTGACTGAACGTCAGAACGGACAGAATATCAGAACTGATAGAACGAAAGAATGGACAGAATGGACAGAATGAACAGAAGAGTCTGAGCAACAGTACGGTCAGAATGTCAGAACTGACAGAACGACAGAATGGACAGAAAGACAGAACAGACGAAATGACAGAACAACGCAATGAACAGAATTAACAGTATGACAGAAAGAGTGGAATGGACAGAACGGACAGAACGACAGAATGGATAGAATAGACAGAACGACAGAACTGATAGAGCAACAGAACAAAAGACCAGACAAAATGACAGAACGGACAGAACGGACAGAATTGTCAGAATGCATAAAACAACAGAATGACAGAACAGACAGAATGATAGAACAGAAACAACGACAGAATGAACAGAACGGATAGAATGGACAGAACAGACAGAATGGACAGAATGGATAGAACATCAAAACTGAAAGAATGACAGAACTGACGGAACAAAATAATGGACAGAATGTCAGAATTAACAGTACGACAGAACTGACAGAAACGACTGAACGAAAGAACTGACAGTATGGACAGAACTGACAGAACAGACAATACGGACAGAACGACAGAATGGACAGAATATCAGAACAAATAGAATGAAAGAAAGGACAGAATGGACAGAATGGACAAAATGACAGAACTGACAGATCAACAGAACTGACAGAACAACAGAACAGAGAGAATGACAGAATGGACAGAACGACAGAATGTACAGAAAGACAGAATAGACCGAACGACAGAACAACACAATGGACAGAATTAACAGTACAACGGAATGGACAGAACAGACTGAATGACAGAACTGACAGTACCACAGAACTGACCGAATGAGAGAATGGGAAGAATGTCAGAACAGACAGAACGACAGAATGGACAGAATGTCAGAACGGACAGAATTGATTGGACGACAGACTGGACAGAAGACAGCACAGACCGAATGACAGAACAACACAATGGACAGAATTAAAAGAATGACAGAAGTGGGGGAATGGACAGAACAGACAGAACGACAGAATGAACAGAATAACAGAATGGCAGATGGACAGAATGACAGAACGGATAGAACAGAAAGAATGGACAGAATGTCAGAATTGACAGTACTACAGAACTGACAGAACTGACTGAAGCACAGAACAGACAGATTATCAGAACTGACAGAACAACAGAACGACGAAATAGACAGAATGGACTGAATGTCAGAACTGACAGAATGGACAGAATGACAGAATGGATAAAATATCAAAACTGAAAGAACGACAGAACTGACAGAACGAAATAATGGACAGAATGTCAGAATTGACAGAACTACAGAACGGACAGAAAGACAGAATGACGAAACAGACAGAATGAACTGAAGGTCAGAACTGACAGAATGGACAGAATGAACAGAACAGACTGAACACAGAACAACACAATGGACAGAAATAACAGAATGACAGAAGGGGGAGAATGGACAGAACGGACAGAACGACAGAATTGACAGTATGACCAAATGGAATGAATGTCAGAGTGGACAGAATGTCAGAACTGACAGAATGACAGAACAAACAGAACGACAGAACTGATAGAGTGACAGAATGACAGAACAACAGAACAGACAGAATGACAGAACGGACAGACTTATCAGAATGGATAGAATGACAGAATGACAGAACAGACAGAATGATAGAACAGACACAACGACAGAATGAACAGAACGACAGAATGGCAGAACAGCCAGATTGGACAGAATGGATAGAATATCAAAACTGAGAGAACGACAGAACTGACAGAATGACAGAATGGACAGAATGTCAGAACTGAGAGAACAGACAGAACGACGAAGCAGACAGAATGGACTGAATGTCAGAATGGACAGAATGACAGAATGGACAGAATAAACAGAACAGACAGAATGAAATTACGGTCAGAATGTCAGAACTGAGAGAACGACGGAATGAACAGAACGAGTGAACAGACAGAACGACAGAACAACAGAATGGACAGAATTAACAATATGACAGAATGGGGGGAACGGACAGAACAACAGAACTGACAGTACAACGGAACTGACAGAACGACAGAACTGACAGTACAACAGAACTGACAGTACGACAGAACAGACAGAACGACAGAATTGACAGTACAACAGAACTGACAGAACGACAGAACAAACAGAACAGGCAGAACGACAGAACAGACATAACCACAAAATGGAGAGAACGACAAAATTGAAAGTACGACAGAATGGAATGAATGTCAGAGTGGACAGAATGTCAGAACTGACAGAATGACAGTACAGACAGTACGAACAGAACGACAGATCTGATATAACAACACAACGGACAGAACGACAGAACTGACAGAATGACAGAACAAACAGAACGACGGAACTGATAGAGCGACAGAATGACAGGATGACAGGACAGACAGAACGACAGAACGACAGAACAGACAGAATTATCAGAATGGATAGAACGACAGAATGACAGAACAGACAGAATGATAGAACAGACATAACGACAGAATGAACAGAATGACAGAATGGCTGAACGGACAGAACAACAGAACGGACAGAACAGACAGAATGGACAGAATGGATAGAATATCAAAACTGAAAGAACGACAGAACAGACAAAACGAAATAATGGACAGAATGTCAGAACTGACAGTGCAACAGAACTGACAGAAACGACAGAACTAACAGAATGACAGACAAAACAGAACAGGCGGAATGAAAGGACTGACATGACAACAGAATGGGCAGAACAACAGAACAGACAAAACGATAGAACGGGCAGAATGTCAGATCTGACAGAACAACAGGACCGACAGAACGGAAAGAATGGACAGAATGGATAGAACGACAGAACAGACACAACGACAGAATGAACAGAATGACAGAATGGCAGAATGGACAGAACGACAGGACGGACAGAACAGACACAATGGACAGAATGACAGAATGGATAGTATATCAAAACTGAAAGAAGGACAGAACTGACAGAACAAAATATCGGACAGAATGTCTGAATTGATGGTACGACGAAATAGACAGAATGGACAATGCGTCAGAATTGACAGTACTACAGAACTGACAGAACTGACTGAATGACAGAACATACAGAATATCAGAACGGACAGAATGAAAGAAAGGACAGAATGGATAGAATGAACAGGACAGTCAGAGCGACAGTACGGTCAGAATGGACAGAACGGACAGAATGACAGAACGGACAGAATGTAAGAACTGACAGAACGACAGAACAGTCAGAATGACAGAGCGACAGAATGGACAAAATTGTCAGAATGGATAGAACGAAAGAATGACAGAACAGACAGAACGATAGAACAGACACAACGACAGAATGAACAGAATGACAGAATGGCAGAACAGACAGAACGAAAGAACGGACAGAACAGACAGAATGGACAGAATGGATAGAATATCAAAACTGAAAGAACGACAGAACTGAGAGAATGAAATTTCGGAAAGAATGTCAGAATTGACAGAACTACAGAACGGACAGAAAGACAGAACAATGAAACAGACAGAATGGACTGAAGGTCAGAACTGACAGAATGGACAGAATGGACAGAACAGACAGAACAGACAGAATGACAGAATTGATAGTACGACAGAACGGAAGGAACGTCAGAGTGGACAGAATGTCAGAACTGACAGAATGACAGAACGGACAGTACGGACAGAACTGATATAACAACACAATGGACAGAACGACAGAACTGACAGAATGACAGAACGGACAGTACGGACAGAACTGATATAACAACACAACGGACAGAACGACAGAACTGACAGGATGACAGAACAAACAGAACGACACAACTGATAGAGCAACAGAATGACAGAACGACAGAACGGACAGAACGATAGAATTTTCAGAATGGATAGAACGTTAGAATGACAGAATAGACAGAATGGACAGAATATCAAAACTGAAAGAACGAGAGAACAGACAGAACGAAATGTCGGACAGAATGTCTGAATTGTCAGTACGACGAAATAGACAGAAAGGACAGAATGTCAGAATTGACAGTACTACAGAACTGACAGAACTGACTGAATAACAGAACGGACAGAATATCAGAACTGACAGAACGACAAAACTGACAGAACAAAATATTGGACAGAATGTCAGAATTGACAGTACTTCACAACTGACAGAACTGACTGAACGACAGAACAAACAGAATATCAGAACTGACAACAACAGAACGACGAAACAGACAGAATGGACTGAATGTCAGAATTGACAGAATGAGAGAATGATAGAACAGACACAATGACAGATTGAACAGAACAAACAGAAAGTCAGAACAACAGAATGGATAGAACTAACAACATGACAGAATGGGGGGAATGGACAGAATGACAGAACAGACATAACGACAGAACGACAGAACAAACAGAACAGGCAGAAGGACAGAACTGACAAAACAACAGAATGGATAGAACAACAGAACAGACAGAACAACAGAACGGGCAGAATGTCAGATCTGACAGAATGACAGAACGACAGAACGGACAGAATGGACAGAATGGACAGAACGACAGAATGACAGAACAGACAGAACGACAGAATGAACAGAACGGACAGAATGGACAGAATGGACAGAACGACAGAATGACAGAACAGACACAACGACGGAATGAACAGAATGACAAAATGGAAAAACGGACAGAACGACAGAATGGACAGAACAGACAGAATGGACAGAATGACAGAATGGATAGAATATCAAAACTGAAAGAACGACAGAACTGACAGAACGAAATAATGGACAAAATGTCAGTATTGACAGAACTACAGAACGGACAGAAAGACAGAAGGACGAAACAGACAGAATGAACTGAAGGTCAGAACTGACAGAATGGACAGAATGAACAGAACAGACTGAACGACAGAACAACACAATGGACAGAAATAACAGAATGACAGAAGAGGGAGAATGGACAGAATTGACAGTACGACAGAATGGAATGAATGTCAGAGTGGACAGAATGTCAGAATTGACAGAATGACAGAACGGACAGTACGGACAGAACGACAGAACTGACAGTATGACAGAACAAACAGAACGACTGAACTGATAGAGCGACAGAATGACAGAACGACAGAACACACAGAATGACAGAATGGACAGAATTATCAGAATGGATAGAACAGACAGAATGACAGAACAGACAGAATGATAGAACAGACACAACGACAGAATGAACAGAACAAACAGAAAGTCAGAACAACAGAATGGACAGAATTAACAACATGACAGAATGGGGGGAATGGACAGATCGAAAGAACGGACAGAACAGACAGATTGGACAGAATGGATAGAATATCAAAACAGACAGAACAACAGAACTGAGAAAACAAAATAATGGACAGAATGTCAGAATTGACAGTACGACAGAACTGACAGAACTGACTGAACGACAGAACGGACAGAATGTCAGAACTGACAGAATGATGAAGCAGACAGAATGGACTGAATGTCAGAACTGACAGAATGACAGAATGTACAGAAAGGACAGAATGAACAGAACAGACAGAATGACATTACGGTCAGAATGTCAGAACTGACGGAACGACGGAATGAACAGAATGAGAGAACAGACAGAAAGACAGAGCAACAGAATGGACAGAATTAACAATATGACAGAATGGGGGGAACGGACAGAACGACAGAACTGACAGTACAACAGAACTGACAGAACGACAGAACTGACAGTACAACAGAACTGACAGAACGACAGAACTGACAGTACAACAGAACTGACAGTACGACAGAACGGGCAGAATGCCAGATCTGACAGAACGACAGAACCGACAGAATGAAAGAACAGACAGAATGGACAGAATGGATATAACGACAGAATGACAGAACAGACAGGACGACAGAACAGACACAATGACAGAATGAACTCAACGACATAATGGACAGAACAGACAGATGGACAGAATGACAGAATGGATAGAATATCAAAACTGAAAGAACGACAGAACTGACAGAATGGAATTTCAGATAGAATGTCAGAATTGACAGAACTACAGAACGGACAGAAAGACAGAACGACGAAACAGACAGAATGGACTGAAGGTCAGAACTGACAGAATGGACAGAATGAACAGAACAGACCGAACGACAGAACAACACAATGGACAGGATTAACAATATGACCGAAAGGGGGGAATGGACAGAACGGACAGAACGACAGAATGGACAGAACAGAGAGAACGACAGAACTGATAGAACGACAGAACAGTCAGAATGACAGAACTGACAGAACGACAGAATTATCAGAATGACAGAATGACAGAACGGACAGAATGATAGAACAGACACAACGACAGAATGAACAGAATGACAGAATGGCAGAACGGACAGAACAGACAGAATGGACAGAATGGATAGAATATCAAAACTGAAAGAATAACAGAACTGACAGAATGAAATAATGGACAGAATGTCAGAATTGACAGTACAACAGAACCGACAGAAAAGACTGAACGACAGAACGGACTGAATGTCAGACATGACAGAATGACAGAATGTACAGAAGGACAGGATGAACAGAACAGACAGAATGACATTACGGTCAGAATGTCTGAACTGACGGAACGACAGGATGAACAGAACGAGTGAACAGACAGAAAGTCAGAACAACAGAATGGACAGAATTAACAATATGACAGAATGGGGGGAATGGACAGAACGGACAGAACGACAGGAATGACATAACAACAGAATGGACAGAATGACAGAACGGGCAGAATGTGAGATCTGAAAGAACAACAGACCAGACACAACACCAGAATGGGCACAGTGTCAGATCTGACAGAACGACAGACCAGACAGAACGACAGAACGGACAGAATGGACATAATGGATAGAACGACAGAATGACAGAATAGACAGAATGACAGAACAGACAGAATGGACAGAATGACAGAATGGATAGAATATCAAAACTGAAAGAATGACAGAGCTGACAGAACGAAATAATGGACAGAATATCAGAATTGACAGAACTACAGAATGGACAGAAAGACAGAATGACGAAACAGACAGAATGGCCTGCAGGTCAGAACTGACAGAATGGACAGAATGGACAGAATGGACAGAACAGACCGAACGACAGAACAACACAATGGACAGAAATAACAGAATGACAGAAGGGGGAGAATGGTCAGAATGGACAGAACGACGGAATTGAAAGTATGAAAGAATGGAATGAATGTCAGAGTGGACGGAATGCCAGAACTAACAGAATGACAGAACGGACAGTGTGGACAGAACGACAAATCTGATATAACAACACAACGGACAGAACGACAGAACTGACAGAACAAACAGAATGACTCAACTGATAGAACGACAGAATGACAGAATGACAGAACAGACAGAACGACAGAATGGACAGAAAGTAAGAACAGACAGAATGACAGAACTGACAGAATTATCAGAATGGATAGAACGCCAGAATGACAGAACAGACAGAATGATAGAACAGACACAACGATAGAATGAACAGAACGACAGAATGGCAGAACAGACAGGATGGACAGAATGGATAGAATATCAAAACTGAAAGAACGACAGAACTGACAAAATTAAATAATGGACAGAATGTCAGAATTGACAGTACGACAGTACAGACAGAATGTCAGAACTGACAGAACTGACAGAACGACGAAGCAGACAGAATGGACTGAATGTCAGAACTGACAGAATGACAGAATGTACAGAATGGACAGAATGAAAAGAACAGACAGGATGACATTACGGTCAGAATGTCAGAACTGACGGAACTAGAGAATGAACAGAATGAGAGAACAGGCAGAACGACAGAACAACAGAATGGACTGAATTAACAATATGCAGAATGGGGGGTACGGACTGAACAATGGAAATGACAGTATAACGGAACTGACAGAATGACAGAACTGACAGTACAACTGAACTGACAGAACGACAGAACAAACCGAACAGGCAAAACGACAGAAGACATAACAACACAATGGACAGAATGACAGAACGGGCAGAATGCCAGATCTGACAGAATGACAGAACCGACAGAACGACAGAGCAGACAGAATGTCAGATCTGACAGAACGACAGAATGAAAGAACGGACAGAATGGACAGAATGGATAGAACGACAGAATGACAGAACAGACAGAACGACAGAACAGACACAACGACAGAATGAACAGAATGACAGAATGGCAGAACGGACAGAACGACAGAATGGACAGAACAGACAGAATGGACAGAATGACAGAATGGATAGAATATCAAAACTGAAAGAACGACAGAACTGACAGAATGAATTTTCGGATAGAATGTCAGAATTGACTGAACTACAGAACGGACAGAAAGACAGAACGATGAAACAGACAGAATGGACTGAAGGTCCGAACTGACAGAACGACAAAAAGGACAGAAAGTCAGAACAGACCAAACGCCAGTACAACAGAATGGACAGAAATAACAGAATGACAGAAGGGGGGGAATGGACAGGACGTCAGAACGACAGATCGGACAGAACAGACAGAATGACAGAATTGACAGTACGACAGAACGGAATGAATGTCAGAGTGGACAGAATATCAGAACTGACAGAATGACAGAATGGACAGTACGGACAGAACGACAGATCTGACAGAATGACAGAACAAACAAAGCGACTGAACTGATAGAGCGACAGAATGACAGAACGACAGAGCATACAGAACGACAGAACGTTCAGATTGTCAGATCTGACAGAACAGACAGAACGACAGAACGGACAGAATTTTCAGAATGGATAGAACGATAGAATGACAGAGCAGACAGAATGGACAGAATGACAGAATGGATACAATATCAAAACTGAAAGAACGACAGAACTGACAGAATGAAATATCAGACAGAATGTCTGAATTGACAGTACGACGAAATTGATAGAAAGGATAGAGCGTCAGAATTGACAGTACTACAGGACTGACAGAAGTGACTAAACGACAGAACGGACAGAGTATCTGAACTGATAGAATGAAAGAAAGGACAGAATGGACAGAATGAACAGAACAGTCAGAGCGACAGTACGGTCAGAATGTCAGAACTGACAGAACGTCAGAATGGAGAGAAAGACTGAACACCAAATGACAGAACAACACATCGACAATGGACAGAATTAAATGTATGACAGAAAGGAGGGAATGGACAGAACGGACAAAACGACAGAATGGACAGAACAGACAGAACGACAGAACAGATTGAGCAACAGAACGACAGAACGGACAAAATGACAGAACTGACAGAATGATAGAACGGACAGAATGTAAGAGCTGACAGAACGACAGAACAGAATTGTCAGGTTGGATAGAACGACAGAATGACAGAACAGACAGAATGATAGTACAGACACAACGACAGAACGAACAGAACAGGCAGAACAACAGAATAGACAGAACGACAGAACAGACAGAACGACACAATGGGCAGAATGTCAGATGTGAAAGACCGACAGATCAGACACAGCGACAGAACGGTCGGAGTGTCAGATCTGACAGAACAACAGAACAGACAGAACGAAAGAACGGACAGAATGGACAGAATGGATAGAACGACAGAATGACAGAACAGACAGAACGACAGAACAGACACAACGACAGGATGAACAGAACGACAGAATGGCAGAACGGACAGAACGACAGAATGGACAGAATGAAGGAATGGATAGAATATCAAAACTGAAAGAACGACAGAACTGACAGAATGAAATTTCAGATAGAATGTCAGAATTGACAGAACTACAGAACGGACAGAAAGACAGAACGACAAAACAGGCAAAATGGACAGAATGGACAGAATGAACAGAACAGACCGAACGACAGAACAATACAATGGACAGAAATAACAGAATGACAGAAGGGGGAGAATGGACAGAACGGACAGAACGACAGAACGGACAGAACAGACAGAATGACAGAATTGACATTACGACTGAACAGAATGAATGTCAGAGTGGACAGAATGTCAGAACTGACAGAATGACAGTACGGACAGAACGACAGAACAGACAGAACGACAGAACGGACAGAATTTTCAGAATGGATAGAATGATAGAATGACAGAACAGACAGGATGGACAGAATGACAGAATGGATAGAATATCAAAACTGAAAGAATGACAGAACAGACAGAATGTCAGAACTGACAGAACTGACGGAACGACGAAGCAGACAGAATGGATTGAATGTCAGAACTGACAGAATGACAGAATGTACAGTTTGGACAGAATGAACAGAACAGACAGGATGATATTATGGCCAGAATGTCAGAACTGACAGAACGACAGAATGAACAGAATGAGTGAACAGACAGAACGACAGAACAACAGAATGGACAAAATTAACAATATGCAGAATAGGGGGTACGGACAGAACAACAGAACTGACAGTACAACGGAACTGACAGAACGACAGAACTGACAGTACAACTGAACTGACAGAACGACAGAACTGACAGTACAACTGAACTGACAGAACGACAGAACAAACAGAACAGGCAGAACGACAGAACAGACATAATAACAGAATGGACAGAATGACAGAACCGACAGAACGAAAGAGCGGGCACAATGGATAGAACGACAGAATGACAGAAGGGACAGAACTACAGAATGGACAGAAAGACAGAACGACAAAACAGACAGAATGGACTGAAGGTCCGAAGTGACAGAATGGACAGAATGAACAGAACAGACCGAACGACAGAACAACACAATGGACAGAAATAACAGAATGACAGAAGGGGGAGAATGGACAGAATGGACAGAACGACAGAATGGACAGAATTGACAGGATGACAGAATTGACAGTACGACAGAACGGAATGAATGTCAGAGTGGACAGAATGTCAGAACTGACAGAATGACAAAACGGACAGTACGGACAGAACGACAGATCTGATATAACAACACAATGGACAGAACGACAGAACTGATAGAGCGACGGAATGACAGAATGGACAGAACAGACAGAATGACAGAATGACAGAATGGATAGAATATCAAAACTGAAAGAACGACAGAACTGACACAACAAAATATCAGACAGAATGTCTGAATTGACAGCACGACGAAATAGACAGAAAGGACAGAGTGTCAGAATTGACAGTACTACAGGACTGACAGAACTGACTGAACGACAGAACGGACAGAATATCAGAACTGATAGAATGAAAGAAAGTACAGAATGGACAGAATGAACAGAACAGTCAGAGCGACAGTACGGTCAGATTGTCACAACTGATAGAACGACAGAACGGACAGAAAGACAGAACAGACCAAATGACAGAACAACACAATGGAAAGAATTAAATGTATGACAGAAAGGGGGGAATGGACAGAACAGACAGAACGACAGAATGGACAGAACAGACAGAACGACAGAACAGATTGAGCAACAGAACGACAGAACGGACAAAATGACAGAACAGTCAGAACGACAGAACGGACAGAATGATAGAACAGACACAACGACAGAATGAACATAAAGACAGAACGAACAGAACAGGCAGAACGACAGAACTGACATAACAACAGAAGGGACAGAATGGACAGAACAGACAGAATTAACAGAATGGGCAGAATGTCAGATCTGACAGAACGACAGAACAGACAGAACGACAGAATGGACAGAATGGATAGAACGACAGAGTAACAGAACAGACAGAACGACAGAATGAACAGAACAACAGAACGACAGAATGGACAGAACGACAGAATGGATAGAATACCAAAACTGAAAGAATGGACAGAATGGACAGAATGAAATTTCGGGTAGAATGTCAGAATTGACAGAACGACAGAACGGACAGAAAGACAGAAAGACGAAACAGACAGAATGGACTGACGGTCAGAACTGACAGAATGGACAGAATGAACAGAACAGACAGAAAGACAGAACGTACAGAAAGACAGAACAGACCGAACGACAGAACAACACAATGGACAGAAATAGCAGAATGACAGAAGGGGGAGAATGGACAGAACGGACAGAACGACATAAATGACAGAACAGACAGAAGGACAGAATTGACAGTACGACTGAACAGAATGAATGTCAGAGTGGACACAATGTCAGAACTGACAGAATGACAGAACGGACAGTACAGACAGAATGACAGATCTGATATAACAACACAATGGACAGAACGACAGAACTGACAGAATGACAGAACAAATAGAACGACTGAACTGATAGAGCGACAGAATGACAGAACGACAGAAGAGACAGAACGACAGAATGTGCAGATTGTCAGATCTGACAGAACGACAGAACGGACAGTATTTTCAGAATGGATAGAACGACAGAATGACAGAACAGACAGAATGAAAGAATAGACACAACGACAGAATGAACAGAATGACAGAATGGCAGAACGGACAGAGACAGCAGAACGGACAGAACAGACAGAATGGACAGAAAGGATAGAATATCAAAACTGAAAGAACGACAGAACTGTCAGAATGAAATGATGGACATAATGTCAGAATTGACAGTACAACAGAACTGACAGAAACAACTGAATGACAGAATGGACAGAACGACAGAACTGACAGAATGGACAGAATGAACAGAACAGACCGAACGACAGAACAACACAATGGACAGAAATAACAGAATGACAGAGGGGGAGAATGGACAGAACGGACAGAACAACAGAACGGACAGAACAGACAAAATGGCAGAAATGTCAGTACGACAGAACAGAATGAATGTCAGAGTGGACAGAATGTCAGAACTGACAGAATGACAGAACGGACAGTACGGACAGAACGACAGATCTGATATGACAACACAATGGACAGAACGACAGAACTGACAGTATGACAGAACAAACAGAACGACTGAACTGACAGAGCGACAGAATGACAGAACGACAGAACAGATACAACCACAGAGTGAACAGAATGACAGAACTGACAAAATGAAATTTCGTATAGAATATCAGAATTGACAGAACGGACAGAAAGACAGAACAACGAAACAGACAGAATGGACTGAAGTTCAGAACTGACAGAATGGACAGAATGAACAGAACAGACAGAACGAGTGAACTGATAGAGCGACAGAATAACAGAACAACAGAACAGACAGAACGACAGAATGTGCAGATTGTCAGAACGGACAGAATGACAGAACAAACAAAACGACTGAACTGATAGAGCGACAGAATGATAGAACGACAGAACAGACAGAACGACAGAACGGACAGAACGGACAGAACAACACAACGGACAGAATTAAAAGGATGACAGAATTGGGGGAATGGACAGAATGGACAGAATGACAGAATGTCAGAACTGACAGAACGACAGAATGGATAGAACGAGAGAACAGACAGAACGAAATGTCGGACAGAATGTCTGAATTGTCAGTACGACGAAATAGACAGAAAGGACAGAGCGTCAGGATTGACAGTACTACAGAACTGACAGAACTGACTGATCGACAGTACGGTCAGATTGTCACAACTGACAGAATGACAGAATGGACGGAAAGACAGAACAGACCAAATGATAGAACAACACAATGGACAGAATTAATAGTATGACAGAGAGGGGGGAATGGACAAAACGGACAGAACAACAGAACGGACAGAATGACAAAACTGACAGAATGACAGAACAGACAGAACGACAGAACGGACAGAATTGTCAGATTGGATAGAACGACGGAATGACAGAACAGACAGAATGATAGAACAGACACGACGACAGAATGAACATAACAACAGAATGAACAGAACAGGCAAAATGACAGAACGGACAGAACGAGAGAATGGGCAGAATGTCAGATCTGAAAGAACGACAGAACATACACAACGACAGAAGGGCAGAACGGACAGAACGACAGAATGGATAGAATATCAAAACTGAAAGAATGGACAGAATGGACAGAATGAAATTTCGGATAGAATGTCAGAATTGACAGAATGACAGAATGGACAGAAAGACAGAAAGACGAAACAGACAGAATGGACTGACGGTCAGAACTGACAGAATGGACAGAATGAACAGAAGAGACAGAAAGACAGAACGTACAGAAAGACAGAACAGACTGAACGACAGAACAACACAATGGACAGAAATAGCAGAATGACAGAAGGGGGAGAATGGACAGAATGAACAGAACGACATAACGAACAGAACAGACAGAACGACAGAATTGACAGTACGACAGAACAGAATGATAGTCAGAGTGGACACAATGTCAGAACTGACAGAATGACAGAACGGACAGTACGGACAGAATGACAGATCTGATATAACAACACAACGGACAGAACGACAGAACTGACAGAATGACAGAACAAATAGAACGACTGAACTGATAGAGCAACAGAATGACAGAACGACAGAAGAGACAGAACGACACAATGTGCAGATTGTTCTGACAATCTGCACATTCTGTCGTTCTGTCTGTTCTGTCGTTCTGTTATTCTGTCGCTCTATCAGTTCACTCGTTCTGTCTGTTCTGTTCATTCTGTCCATTCTGTCAGTTCTGAACTTCAGTCCATTCTGTCTGTTTCGTTGTTCTGTCTTTCTGTCCGTTCTGTCAATTCTGATATTCTATATGAAATTTCATTCTGTCAGTTCTGTCGTTCTTTCAATTTTGATATTCTATCCATTCTGTCGTTCTGTCCATTCCCCCCATTCTGTCATATTGGTAATTCTGTCCATTGTGTTGTTCTGTCATTCTGTCAGTTCTGTCGTTCTGTCCGTTGTGTTGTCATATCAGATCTGTCGTTCTGTCCGTACTGTCCGTTCTGTCGTTCTGTCAGTTCTGACATTCTGTCCACTCTGACATTCATTCCATTCTGTCGTACTGTCAATTCTGCCATTTTGTCTGTTCTGTCCGTTCTGTTGTTCTGTCCGTTCTGTCCATTCTCCCCCCTTCTGTCATTCTTGTTATTTCTGTCCATTGTGTTGTTCTGTCGTTCGGTCTGTTCTGTTCATTCTGTCCATTCTGTCAGTTCTGTTGTTCTGTCCATTCTGTCGTTCAGTTGTTTCTGTCAGTTCTGTTGTACTGTCAATGCTGACATTCTGTCCATCATTTTGTTCTATCAGTTCTGTCGTTCTTTCAGTTTTGATATTCTATCCATTCTGTCCATTCTGTCTGTTCTGTCCATTCTGTTGGTCTGTCCGTTCTGCCATTCGGTCATTCTGTTCATTCTGTCGTTGTGTCTATTCTTTCATTCTGTCTGTTCTGTCATTCTGTCGTTCTATCCATTCTGAAAATACTGTCCGTTCTGTTGTTCTGACAGATCTGTCATTCTGTCCATTCTGTTGTTTTGTCCATTCTGTCCATTCTGTCTGTTCTTTCGTTCTGTCAGATCTGACATTCTGTTTGTTCTGTTGTTCCGTCAGTTCTGTCGTTCTGTTGTTTTGTCAGTTCTGTCGTTCTGCCTGTTCTGTCCATTCTGTCTGTTCTGACATTCTGACCGTAATATCATTCTGTCTGTTCTGTTCATTTTGTCCATTCTGTACATTCTGTTATTCAGTCAGTTCTGTCAATTCTGACATTCTGTCCATTATTTCGTTTTGTCAGTTCTGTCATTCTTTTAGTTTTGATATCCTATCCATTCTGTCATTCTGTCCACTCTGTTCTGTCCGTTCTGTTGTTCAGTCCATTCTGTCATACTTTCTGTTCTGTCGTTCTATCTGTTCTGTTCGTTCTGTCATACTGTCAGTTCTGTCGTTCTGTCTGTTCTCACTTTCTGCCCATTCTGACTGTTCTGTCCTTTTGTCAATTCTGACTTTCAGTCTGTTCTGTCATCCTGTCTGTTCTGTTCATTCTGTCAATTCTGACGTTATGTCCGTTCCGTCGTTTTGTCAGATCTGTCATTCTGTTATTCTGTCCATTCTGTCCATTCTGCGTTCTATCAGTTCGGTCATTCTATCAGTTCTGACATTCTGTCCATTCTGGCATTCTTTCCGTTCCATCGTTCTGTCAGTTCTGTCATTCTGTCTGTTCTGTCCATTCTGTCTTTCTGCTCGTTCTGTCCATTCCTTCCATTCTGTCATATTGCTAGTTCTGTCCATTGTGTTGTTCTGTCATTCTGTCAGTTCTGACGTTCTGTCCATTCTGTCATTCTTTCAATTCTGTGCGTTCTGTCATACTGTTGATCTTACTATTCTCTGATCTGTTCGTTCTGTCCATTCTGCTGTTCTCTCAGTTCTGTCAGTTCTGTCGTACTGTCAATTCTGACATTCTGTCCATTATTTCGTTCTGTCATTTCTGTCGTTCTTTCCGTTTTGATATTCTATCCATTCTGTCTGTTCTGTCATTCTGTCTGCTCTGTCATTCTGTCATTCTGCTCATACTGTCATTCTGTCTGTTCTACCATTCTGTCAGTTCTGACATTCTGTCCATTCTGTTGTTCAGTCAGTTTTGATATTCTTTCTATTCTGTCGTTGTGTCCATTCCACCCATTCTGTCTTGCTGTTAATTCTGTCCATTATGTTTTTTTGTCGTTCTGTCTGTTCTCTCATCTGTCCATTCTATCGTCATGTCAGTTCTCACATTCTGTCCATTCTGTTTGTTCTGCCATTCTGTCAGATCTGTCATTCTGTCCGTTCTGTCGTTCTGTCAGTTCTGTCGCTTTGTCAGTTCTGTTGTTCTGTCTGTTCTGTTGTTCTGTTAGTTCTGACATTCTGTCCGTTCTGTCCTTCGGTCAGTTCTGTCGCTCTTTCAGTTTTGATATTCTATCCATCCTGTCATTCTGTCCGTTCAGCCCATTCTCTCGTTCAATCAGTTCTGTCATTCTCTGTTCTGTTGAAGGGTTCCAGGTAATTCTGTTTTTGTTTTGGATTTCCAGCATCCGCAGTTTTTTGTTTTTATGACATTCTGTCCATTCTGTCATTCTGTCAGATCTGTCGTTCTGTCCATTCTGTCGTTCTGACCATTCTGTCATTCTGTCTGTACTGTCCTTTTGTCTGTTCTGTCCTTTTGACTGTTCTGTCATTCTGTCGCTCTGTCAGTTCTGTTGTTATGTCAGTTCTGTCATTCTGTCCGTTCTGTCCATTCTGTCTTTCTGTCCGTTCTGTTGTTATGTCAGTTCTGTCATTCTGTCCGTTCTGTCCATTCTGTCTTTCTGTCCGTTCTGTCCATTCCCCCCATTCTGTCATATTGTTAATTCTGTCCATTGTGTTGTTCTGTCATTCTGTCAGTTCTGACATTCTGTCCATTCCGTCATTCTTTCCGTTCTGTCGTTCTGTCAGTTCTGTCGTTCTGTCCGTTTTGTCCATTCCCCCAATTCTGTCATTCTGTTAATTCTGTACATTGTGTTGTTCTGTCATTTGGTCTGTTCTGTCTTTTCTGTTCATTCTGTCCATTCTGACATTCTGTCAGTTCTGACATTCTGTCCGTTCTGTCGTCCAGTGAGTTCTGTCACTCTTTCAGTTTTGATATTCTATATATCCTGTTTGTTCTGTCCATTCTGTCGTTCTGTCCATTCTGCCATTCTGTCGTTCTGTTCATTCTGTCGTTCTGTCTGTTCTATTGTTCTCAGTTCTGACATTCTGTCCATTCAGTCCATTCTGTCTGTTTCGTTGTTCTCTCAGTTCTGACATTCTGACCGTAATGTCATTCTGTCTGTTCTGTTCATTCTGTCCATTCTCTACATTCTATCATTCTATCAGTTCTGACATTCAGTCCATTTTGTCTGTTTTGTCGTTGTTTCATTCTGTCAGTTCTGACATTCTGTCCGTTCTGTCGTTCTGTCTGTTCTGTATTTCTGTCAGCTTTGACATTCTGTCCATTCTGTTGTTCTATTCATTCTCTCAGTTCTGTCTATTCTGTTGTTCTGTCTGTCCAGTCCATCCTGTCGTTATGCCCATTCTGACGTTCTGTTAATTCTGACCATTCTGTTGTTCAGTCGTCCTGTCAGTTATCACATTCTGTCCATTGTTTGTTTTGTCGTTCTGTCCGATCTGACATTCTGTCTGTTCTAAAACAAAAAAACTGCGGATGCTGGAAATCCAAAACAAAAACAGAATTACCTGGAAAAACTCAGCAGGTCTGGCAGCATCGGCGGAGAAGAAAAGAGTTGACGTTTCGAGTCCTCATGACCCTTCGACAGAACGAAGGGTCATAAGGACTCGAAACGTCAACTCTTTTCTTCTCCGCCGATGCTGCCAGACCTGCTGAGTTTTTCCAGGTAATTCTGTTTTTGTTCTGTCTGTTCTGTTGTTCTTTCAGTCCTGTCATTCTGTCACTTGTGTCGTTCTGTCTGTTCTGTCATTCTGTCAGTTGTGTCGTTCTGTCTGTTCTGTCATTCGTTCAGTTCTGACATTCTGTCCATTCTGTTGTTCTTTCCATTCTGTTGTTCTGTCCGTTCTGTCGTTCTGTCTGTTCTGTCGTTCTGTCCATTCCCCCCATTCTGTCATATTGTTAATTCTGTCTATTGTGTTGTTCTGTCGTTTGTTCTGTCTTTCTGTCCATTCTGCTGTTCTGTTGTTCTCTCAGTTCTGACATTCTGTCTGTTCTATCGTTCAGTCAGTTCTGTCAGTTCTGTTGTACTGTCAATTCTGACATTCTGTCCATTATTTCGTTCTGTCAATTCTGTCGTTCTTTCTGTTTTGATATTCTATCCATTCTGTCATTCTGTCCCTTCTGTCTGTTCTCTCCATTCTGTCGTTCTGTCAGTTCTGACATTCTGTCCATTCTGTTATTTTTTCCGTTCTGTCATTCTGTCAGTTCTGTCATTCTGTCAGTTCTGTTATTCTGTCCGTTCTGTTGTTCTGTCCATTCTGTCCATTCCCCCCATTCTGTCACATTGTTAATTCTGTCCATTGTGTTGTCCTGTCGTTTGGTCTGTTATGTATTTCTGTCCGTTCTGTCCTTCTGTCAATTCTGTCCATCCTGTCGTACTGCTGATCTGTCTGTTCTGTCAGATGTGTTCATTCTGTCCATTCTGCTGTTCTGTCGTTCTCTCAGTTCTGTCAGTTCTGTTGTACTGTCAACTCTGACATTCTGTCCATTATTTCGTGCTGTCATTTCTGTCGTTCTTTCAGTTTTGATATTCTATCAATTCTGTCATTCTGTCCGCTCTGTCATTCTGTCGTTCTGCTCATTCTGTCAGTTCTGACATTATGTCCGTTCTGTCGTTTTGTCAGATCTGTCATTCAGTCCATTCTGTTGTTCTGTCCATTCTGTCCATTCTGTTGTTCTGTCTGTTCTGTCAGTTCTGTCATTCTATCCATTCTGTCAGTTTTGACATTCATTCCATTCTGTCGTTCAGTCAATCTTGATATTCTGTCCATTCCACCCATTCTGTCGTTCTGTTAATTCTGTCCATTATGTTTTTTTGTCGGTCTGTCTGTTCTCTCATCTGCCCATTCTTTCGTCCTGTCAGTTGTCACATTCTGTCCATTCTGTCTGTTCTGTCATTCTGTCTGTTTTGTCGTTCTGTTGTACTGTCATTCTGTCGTTTTGTCTGTACTCTCGTCTGCCCATTCTTTCGTCTGTCAGTTCTCACATTCTGTCCATTCTGTTTGTTCTGTCATTCTGTCAGGCCTGACATTTTGTCTGTTCTGTCGTTCTGTCAGTTCTGTCGTTCTGTCTGTTCTCACTTTCTGCCCATTCTGACTGTTCTGTCCTTTTGTCAATTCTGACTTTCAGTCTGTTCTGTCATCCTGTCTGTTCTGTTCATTCTGTCAGTTCTGACATTATGTCCGTTCCGTCGTTTTGTCAGATCTGTCATTCTGTCCATTCTGTTTTTCTTTCCATTCTGTCCATTCTGTCGTTCTGTCAGCTCTGTTATTCTTTCCGTTCTGTTGTTCTGTCTGTTCTGTCCATTCTGTTGTACTGTCCATTCTGTCCATTCCCCCATTCTGTTATATTGTTAATTCTGTCCATTGTGTTGTTCTGTCATTTGGTCTGTTCTATATTTCTGTCCGTTCATTCCTTCTGTCAATTCTGTGCGTCCTGTCGTACTGTTGATCTGTCTGTTCTGTCAGATCTGTTCATTCTGTCCATTCTGCTGTTCTGTCGTTCTCTCAGTTCTGTCAGTTCTGTTGTTCTGCTCATTCTGTCGTTCTGTCTGTTCTATCGTTCTCTCCATTCTGTCATTCTGTCCATTCTACCCATTCTGTCCATTCTATCAGTTCTGTCCGTTCTGTTGTTCTGTCAGTTCTGACATTCTGACCGTTCTGTCATTCAGTCAGTTTTGACATTCTGTTCATTCTGTCGTTCTGTCCATTCCACACATTCTGTCCTTCTGTTAATTCTGTCGTTCTGTCAGCTCTGACTTTCTGTCCATTCTGTCATTCTTTCCATTCTGTCATTCTGTCAGTTCTGTCATTCTGTCCATTCTGTTGTTCTGTCTGTTCTGTCGTACTGTCAATTCTGAGATTCTGTCCATTATTTCGTTCTGTCATTTCTGTTTTTCTTTCCGTTTTGATATTCTATCCATTCTGTCTGTTCTGTCATTCTGTCCGCTCTGTCATTCTGTCATTCTGCTCATTCTGTCATTCTGTCTGTTCTATCGTTCTGTCCGTTCTGTCATTCTGTCCATTCTATTCTTTCTATCCATTCTGTCCATTCTGTCAGTTCTGACATTCTGTCTGTTCTGTCGTTCAGTCAGTTTTGATATTCTTTCCATTCTGTCGTTGTGTCCATTCCACCCATTCTGTCTTGCTGTTAATTCTGTCCATCATGTTTTTTTGTCGTTCTGTCTGTTCTCTCATCTGTCCATTTTTTCGTCCTGTCAGTTCTCACATTCTGTCCCTTCTGTTTGTTCTGTCGTTCTGTCAGATCTGACATTCTGTCTGTTTTGTCGTTCTGTCAGATCTGTCATTCTGTCCGTTCTGTCATTCTGTCAGTTCTGTCGTACTGTCAGTTCTGTCATTCTGTCTGTTCTCACTTTCTTCCCATTCTGACTGTTCTGTCCATTTGTCAATTCTGACATTCTGTCTGTTTTGTCGTTCTGTCAGATCTGTCGTTCTGCTCGTTCTTTCGTTCTATCTGTTCTGTCCATTCTGTCCATTCTGTCGTACTGTCTGTTCTGTCGTTCTGTCTGTTCTCACTTTCTGCCCATTCTGACTGTTCAGTCCTTTTGTCAATTCTGACTTTCAGTCTGTTCTGTCATCCTGTCTGTTCTGTTCATTCTGTCAGTTCTGACATTATGTCCGTTCCGTCGTTTTGTCCGATCTGTCATTCTGTCCATTCTGTTGTTCTGTCCATTCTGTCGTTCTATCAGTTCTGTCGTTCTGACATTCTGACTGTAATGTCATTCTGTCTGTTCTGTTCATTCTGTCCATTCTGTACATTTTGTCATTCTGTCAGTTCTGACATTCTGTCCATTCTGTCGTTCAGTCAGTTCTGTTGTACTGTCAATTCTGACATTCTGTCCATTATTTCATTCTGTCAGTTCTGTTGTTCTTTCAGTTTTGATATTCTATCCATTCTGTCATTCTGTCCATTCTGTTGTTCTGTCAGCTCTGACTTTCTGTCCATTTTGTCATTCTTTCCGTTCTGTCATTCTGTCAGTTCTGTCATTCTGTCCGTTCTGTTGTTCTGTCTGTTCTGTCCGTTCTGTCGTTCTGTCCGTTCTGTCCATTTCCCCCATTCTTTCATGTTGTTAATTCTGTCCATTGTGTTGTTCTGTCGTTTGGTCTGTTAAGTATTTCTGTCTGTTCTGTCCTTCTGTCAATTCTGTCCGTCCTGTCGTACTGTTGATCTGACTGTTCTGTCACATCTGTTCATTCTGTCCATTCTGCTGTTCTGTCGTTCTCTCAGTTCTGTCAGTTCTGTCGTACTATCAATTCTGATATTCTGTCCATTATTTCATTCTGTCATTTCTGTTGTTCTTTCCGTTTTGATATTCTATCCATTCTGTCTGTTCTGTCTGTTCTGTCATTCTGTCTGCTCTGTCATTCTTTCGTTCTGCTCATTCTGTCGTTCTTTCTGTTCTATCGTTCTCTCCGTTCTGACATTCTGTCCATTCTATCCATTCTGTCGGTTCTCTCGTTCTGTCTGTTCTGCCCATTCTGTCTTTCTGTTAATTCTGTCCATTCTGTTTTTCTGTCGTTCTGTCTGTTCTCTCGTCTGTCCATTCTTTCGTCCTGTCAGTTCTCACATTCTGTCCATCCTGTCCGTTCTTTCATTCTGTCAGATGTGACGTTCTGTCTGTTCTGTCATTCCATCAGTTCTGTCGTACTGTCTGTTCTGTTGTTATGTCATTTCTGTCGTTCTGTCAGTTCTGTCGTACTGTCAGTTCTGTCGTTCTGTCTCTTCTGACATTCTGACAGTAATGTCATTCTGTCTGTTCTGTTCATTTCTGTCCATTCTGTACATTCTGTCATTCTGTCAGTTCTGACATTCAGTCCATTCTGTCTGTTTCATCATTGTATCGTTCTGTCAATTCTGACATTCTGTCCGCTCTGTTATTCAGTCAGTTCTGTCAGTTCTGTCGTACTGTCAATTCTGACATTCTGTCCATTATTTCGTTCTGTCAGTTCTGTCATTCTTTCAGTTTTGATATTCTATCCATTCTGTCATTCTGTCCATTCTGTCTGTTCTGTCCATTCTGTCGTTCTGTCAGTTTTGACATTCTGTCCATTCTGTCATTCTGTCAGTTCTGTTGTTCTGTCAATTCTGTCGTACTGTCAGTTCTATTGTTCTGTCTGTTCTCACTTTCTGCCCATTCTGACTGTGCTGTCCTTTTGTCAATTCTGACTTTCAGTCTGTTTTGTCGTCCTGTCGGTTCTGTTCATTCTGCCTGTTCTGACATTATGTCCGTTCCGTCGTTTTGTCAGATCTGTCATTCTGTCCATTCTGTTGTTCTGTCAGTTCTGTCGTCCTGTTAGTTTTGTCATTCTGTCAGTTTTGTCGTTATGTCCATTCTGTCATTCGTTCAGTTCTGACATTCTGTACATTCTGTACATTCTGTCCATTATTTTGTTCTGTCAGTTCTGTCATTCTTTCAGTTTTGATATTCTATCCATTCTTTCATTCTGTCCATTCTGTCATTCCTCAATTCTGACATTCTGTCCATTCTGTCATTCTTTCCGTTCTGTCGTTCTGTCCATTCCCCCCATTCTGTCACATTGTTAATTCTGTCCATTGTGTTGTTCTGTTGTTTGGTCTGTTCTGTATTTCTGTCCGTTCTGTATTTCTGTCCGTTCTGTCGTTCAGTCAATTCTGTCCATCCTGTCATACTGTTGATCTGTCTGTTCTGTCAGACCTGTTCATTCTGTCCATTCTGGTGTTCGGTCGTTCTCTCAGTTCTGTCAGTTCTGTCGTTCAGTCAATTCTGACATTCTGTCCATTATTTCATTCTGTCATTTCTGTCGTTCTTTCAGTTTTGATATTCTATCCATTCTGTCATTCTATCCATTCTGTCATTCTCTCGTTCTGCTCATTCTGTCGTTCTGTCTGTTCTGTTAATTTTGTCAATTCTGACATTATATCCGTTCCGTCATTTTGTCAGATCTGTCATTCTGTTGTTCTGTCCATTCTGTCCATTCTGTCATTCTATCGGTTCTGGCGTTCTGACAGTTCTGTTGTTCTGTCAGATCTGTCATTCTGTCCATTCTGTCGTTCTATCAGTTCTGTCGTTCTATCAGTTCTGTCGTTCTGTCAGTTCTGTCCTTCTGTCCGTTCTGTTGTTCTGTCTGTTCTGTCCGTTCTGTCCATTCTGTCATATTGTTATTTCTGTCCATTGTGTTGTTCTGTCGTTTGGTCTGTTCTGTATTTCTGTCCGTTCTGTCCTTCTGTCAATTCTGTGCCTCCTGTCGTACTGTTGATCTGTCTGTTCTGTCAGATCTGTTCATTCTGTCCATTCTGCTGTTCTGTCGTTCTTTCAGTTCTGTCAGTTCTGTCGTACTGTCAATTCTGACATTCTGTCCATTATTTCGTTCTGTCAGTTCTGTCGTTCTTTGAGTTTTGATATTCTATCCATTCTGTCATTCTCTCCATTCTGTCGTTCTGTCAGATCTGACAGTCTGCACATTCTGTCATTCTGTCTGTTCTGTCGTTCAGTTTGTTCTGTCATTCTGTCAGTTCTGACATTTTGTCCTCTCTGACATTCATTCCATTCTGTCGTATTGTCAATTCTGTCCATTCTCTCCCTTCTGTCTTTCTGTTATTTCTGTCCATTGTGTTGGACTTTCGTTCGGTCCGTTCTGTCGTTCTGTCATTCTATCCATGCTGAAAATTCTGTCCGTTCTGTCCGTTCTGTCATTCTGACAGTTCTGTCGATTTGCCAGTTCTTACATTCTGTCCGTTCTGTTGCTCTATCTGTCCAGTCGTTCTGTCTGTTCTGTCCATTCTGTCATTCTGTCCGTTCTGTAGATTCCCCCCTTTCTGTCATACTGTTAATTCTGTCCATTGTGTTGTTCTGTTATTTGGTCTGTTCTGTCTTTCTGTCCGTTCTTTCGTTCTTTCAGTTCTGACATTCTGAACGTTCTGTCACTCTGACTGTTCTGTTCATTCTGTCCCTTCTGTCCATTCTGTCGTTCTATCAGTTCTGATATTCCGTCCGTTCTGTCATTTAGTTAGTTCTGTCAGTTCTCTAGTACTGTCAATTTTGACGCTTTGTCCTTTCTGTCTATTTCATCGTACTGACAATTCAGACATTCTGTCCAATATTTCGTTCTGTCTCTTCTCTCGTTCTATCCATTCCTTCATACTGTCAGTTCTGACATTCTGTCCGTTATGTCATTTTGTCTATTCTGTACATTTGTCGTACTGTCAATTCTGACATTCTGTCCATTATTTCGTTCTGTCAGTTCTGTCGTTCTTCCAGTTTTGATATTCTATCCATTCTGTCATTCTGTCCATTCTGTCTGTTCTGTCCATTCTATCGTTCTGTCCGTTCTGTCATTCTGTCTGTTCTGTCATTCTGTTGTTCTGTCTGTTCTGTCCATTCTGTCCATTCCCCTACTTCTGTCGTTCTCTTAATTCTGTCCATTGTGTTGTTCTGTCGATCGGTCTGTTCTGTTGTTCTGTAATTTCTGACATTCTGTCCATTCTGTCATTCTGTCAGTTCTGTTGCACTGTCAGTTCTGACATTCTGCCCACTCTGTCATTCAGTCAGTTCTGTTGTACTGTCAGTTTTGACATTCTGCCCATTCTGTCGTTCAGTCAGTTCTGATGTACTGTCAGTTCTGTCATTCAGTCTGTTCTGTCCATTCCGTTGTACTGTTAATTCTGTCCATTGTGTTGTTCTGTTGTTTGGTCTGTTCTGTCTTTCTGTCCGTTCTGTCCTTCTGTCAGTTCTGACATTCTGACTGTACTGTCGCTCTGACCGTTCTGTTCATTCTGTCCATTCTGTTGTTCAGTCAGTTCTGTCATTCTGTCCATTCTGTCTGTTCTGTCCGTTCTGTCGTTGTGTCTGTTCTATCATTCTGTCTGTTCTGTCATTCTGTCGTTCTGTCATTTCTTACATTCTGTCTGTTCGGTCGTCCTGTCAGTTCTGTTGTTCTGTCAGTTTTGTCATTCTGTCCATTCTGTCGTTCTGTTGCTCTATCAGTTCTGTCGTTCTGTCTGTTCAGTCCATTCTGTGGTTCTGTCCGTTCTGTCCATTCCCCCTTTTCTGTCATGTTGTTAATTCTGTCCATTGCGTTGTTCCGTCATTTGGCCTGTTCTGTCTTTCTGTCCATTCTATCGTTCTGTCAGTTCTGTCATTCTGTCCGTTCTGTTGTTCTGTCAGTTCTGTCATTCTGTCCATTCTGTCTGTTCTGTCCGTCTGTCGTTGTGTCTGTTCTATCATTCTGTCTGTTCTGTTCATTCTGTCCTTTCTTTTGTTCAATCAGTTCTGATATTCTGTCCATTCTGTCTGTTCTGTCCGTTCTGTCGTTCTGTTCATTCTGTCGTTGTGTCTGTTCTATCATTCTGTCAGTTCTGTCATTCTGTCATTCTGTCCATTCTGAAAATTCTGTCCGTTCTGTCGTTCTATCTGTTCTGTTGTTCTGTCCATTCTGTCTGTTGTGTCGTTCTGTCGGATCTGATAATCTGCACATTCTGTCATTCTGTTTGTTCTGTCGTTCTATTTGTTCTGTAATTCTGTCAGTTCTGTCGTTCTGTCCGTTGTGTTGTTATATCAGATCTGTCGTTCTGTCCGTACTGTCTGTTCTGTCCATTCTCCCCCTTCTGTCTTTCTGATATTTCTGTCCATTGTGTTGGACAGTCTTTCGGTCTGTTCTGTCTTTCTGTCTGTACTGTCGTTCGGTCTTTTCTGTCAGTTCTGTCGTACTGTCAATTCTGACATTCTGTCCATTATTTCGTTCTGTCAGTTCTGTCGTTCTTTCAGTTTTGATGTTCTATCCATTCTGTCCATCCTGTCTGTTCTGTCATTCTGTCGTTCTGTCCATTCTGACAATTCTGTCCATTCTGTCGCTCTGTCATTCTGACTGTTCTGTCCTTCTGTCAGTTCCGTCGTTCTGTCAGTTCTGTCGTTCTGTCTGTTCTGTCCGTTCTGTCGTTCTGTCCGTTCTGTCCATTCCCCCTTTTCTGTCATATTGTTAACTCTGTCCGTTGTGTTGTTCCGGCATTTGGTCTGTTCTGTCTATATGTCTATTCTGTCGTTCTGTCAGTTCTGACATTCTGACCGTAATGTCATTCTGTCGATTCTGTCCTTTCTTTCGTTCTATCCGTTCTGTCGTTCAGTCAGTTCTGTCAGTTCTGTAGTACTGTCAATTCTGACGCTCTATCCTTTCTGTTTATTTTGTCGTACTGTCAATTCAGACATTCTGTCCAATATTTCGTTCTGTCAGTTCTGTCGTTCTTTCAGTTTTGATATTCTATCCATTCTATCATTCTGTCCATTCTGTCTGTTCTGTCTGTTCTGTCAGATCTGACATTCTCTCAGTTCTGTCATTCTGTCGTTCTGTCTGTTCTGTCGTTCTGTCCATTCTGTCTGTTCTGTCCGTTCTGTCAGATCTGACATTCTCTCCGCTCTGTCGTTCTGTCTGTTCTGTCCATTCCCCCGATTCCGTCATATTGTTAATTCTGTCCATTCTGTTGCTCTGTCATTCTGTTTGTTCTCTCATTCTGTTCATTCCCTCGTTCCGGCAGTTCTGACATTCTGACCGTGATGTCATTTTGTCTGTTCTGTTCATTCTGTCCATTCTGTCAGTTCTGTCGTACTGTCAATTCTGACATTCTGTCCATAATTTCGTTCTGTCAGTTCTGTCATTCTTTCAGTTTTGATATTCTATCCATTCTGTCCATTCTGTCTGTTCCGTCATTCTGTCATTCAATCCATTCTGAAAATTCTGTCCGTTCTGTCGTTCTGTCGTTCTGACTGTTCTGTCATTCTGTCATTCAATCCATTCTGAAAATCCTGTCCGTTCTGTCGTTCTGTCGTTCTGACTGTTCTGTCGTTCTGTCAGTTCTTACATTCTGTCCGTTCTGTTGTTCTGTCAGTTCTGTCATCTTGTCCATTCTGTTGTTCTGTTGCTCTATCAGTTCTGTCATTCTGTCTTTTCTGTCGTTCTGTCAGTTCTGTCGTTCTCTCTATTCTGTCCATTGTGTCGTTCTATCCGTTCTGTCCATTTCCCCCTTTCTGTCATATTGTTAATTCTGTCCATTGTGTTATCCTGTCATTTGGTCTGTTCTGTCTTTCTGTCCGTTCTGTCGCTCTGACTGTTCTGTTCATTCTGTCCCTTCTGTCCATTCTGTTGTTCTATCAGTTCTGATATTCTGTCCATTCTGTTATTCAGTCAATTCTGTCAGTTCTCTAGTACTGTCAATTCTGACACTCTGTCTATTTCGTCGTACTGACAAAGCAGACATTCTGTCCAACATTTCGTTCTGTCTGTTCTCTCGTTCTATCCATTCCGTCGTTCTGTCAGTTCTGACATTCTGTCCGTTTTGTCATTTTGTCTATTCTGTACATTTGTCGTACTGTCAATTCTGACATTCTGTCCGTTATTTTGTTCTGTCAGTTCTGTCATTCTTTCAGTTTTGATATTCTATCCATTCTGTCATTCTGTCCATTCTGTCATTCTGTCCGTTCTGTCCATTCCCCCACTTCTGTCATTCTTTTAATTCTGTCCATTGTGTTGTCCTGTCCGTTCTGTCTGTTTCGTTAATCTGTAATTTCAGGCATTCTGTCCATTCTGTCATTCTGTCAGTTATGACATTGTGCCCATTCTGTCGTTCGATCAGTTCTGTTGTACTGTCAGTTCTGTCATTCAGTCTGTTCCGTCCATTCCGTTGTACTGGTAATTCTGTCCATTGTGTTGTTCTGTCATTCAGTCTATTTTGTCTTTCTGTCCGTTCTGTTGTTCTGTCAGTTCTGACATTCTTTCCATTCTGTCATTCTCTCCGTTCTCTTGTTCTGTCAGTTCTGTCATTCTGTCAGTTCTGTCGTTCTGTCTGTTCTGTCGTTCTGTCCATTCTGTCGATCTGTCAGTTCTCTCATTTTGTCCGTTCTGTCCGTTCTGTCCATTCCCCCCCTTCTGTAATATTGTTAATTCTGTCCATTGTGTTGTTCTGTCATTTGGTCTGTTCTGTCTTTCTGTCCATTCTGTCGTTCTGTCAGTTCAAACATTCTGTTCGTTCTGTCCATTCTGTCGTTCTGTCTGTTCTGTTGTTCTTCCAGTTTTGATATTCTATCCATTCTGACAATTCTGTCTGTTCTGTCGTTCTGTCCGTTCTGCCATTCTGTTGTTCTGTTCATTCTGTCGTTGTGTCTGTTCTATCATTCTGTCTGTTCTGTCTTTCTGTTGTTCTATCCATTCTGACAATTCTGTCTGTTCTGTTGTTCTGTCGTTCTGACTGTTCTGTCGTTCTGTCAGTTCTGACAATCTGCACATTCTGTCATTCTGACTGTTCTGTCATTTTGTCTGTTCTGTCGTTCTGTTGCTCAATCAGTTCTGTTGTCCTGTTTGTTCTGTCCGTTCCCCCCTTTCTGACATACTGTTAATTCTGTCCATTGTGTTGTTCTGTCATTTTGTCCGTTCTGTCATTCTGTTGTTCTGTTCATTCTGTCCATTCCCCCAATTCTGTCATCCTTTTAATTCTGTCCATTGTGTTGTTCTGTTATTCGGACTGTGCTGTCTTCTGTCTGTTCTATCATTCTGTCTGTTCTGTCTTTCTGTCATTCTATCAATTCTGACAATTCTGTCTGTTCAGTCGTTCTGACTATTCTGTCGTTCAGAACGACAGAATGGACAGAATGAACAGAAAAGACAGAACAGACAGAACAACAGAACTGACAGAGCTACAGAATGACAGAACAGACAAAAGGACAGAACAGACAAAAGGACAGTACAGACAGAACGACAGATCTGACAGAACGACAGAACTGACAGAATGTCATAAAAACAAAAAACTGCGGATGCTGGAAATCCAAAACAAAAACAGAATTACCTGGAAAAACTCAGCAGGTCTGGCAGCATCGGCGGAGAAGAAAAGAGATGACGTTACGAATCCTCATGACCCTTCAACAGAACAGAGAATGACAGAACTGATTGAATGAGAGAATGGGCTGATCGGACAGAATGACAGGATGGATAGAATATCAAAATTGAAAGAGTGACAGAACTGACTGAATGACAGAACGGACAGAATGTCAGAACTAAAAAATGACAGAATGGACAGAATGGATAGAATGAACAGAACAGACAGAACGACAGAATGGACAGAGAGAGAGAACAGACCAAACGACAGAACAACACAATGTACGGAATTAACAGAATGACAGAGTTGGGGGAATGGACAAAACGGACAGAATGACAGAACGACAGAATGGACAGAATGACAGAATGGACAGAATGTCAGAAATGACAGAATGACAGAACAACACAATGGACAGAATTAACAATATGACAGAATGGGGGGAATGGACAGAACGGACAGAGAGAGAGAACGGACAGAACAGACAGGACGACAGAACTGACATAACAACAGAACAGATTGGACAGAACAGAAAGAATGGACAGAATGACAGAATGGATAGAATATCAAAACTGAAAGAACGACAGAACAGACAGAATGCACAGAATGTGATAACTGACAGGACAACAGAATGGACAGACGAAAGAACAGGCATGACGACAGAAAAACAGAATGGACAGAATTTACAGAAAGACAGAATGGGCAGAATGAACAGAATGACAGAATGAACAGGATATCAAAACTGACAGATATACAGAACAGACAGAATGTCAGAACTCACAGAACAACAGAACAGACAGATTGACAGAATGGACAGAAAGACAGAATGGACAGAACAACAGAACAGACAGAACAGACAGAATGGACTGAATGGATAGATTATCAAAACTGAAAGAATGACAGAAATGACAGAATTAAGTAATGGACAGAATGTCAGAATCGACATTACAACAGAACTGACAGAACTGACTGAACGACAGAACGGACAGAATGTCAGAACTGAGAGAACGACAGAACAGCAGAATGGACAGAATGAACAGATCTGACAGAACTGACAGATCAACAGTATGACAGGACAGACAGAATTGACAGAACGGCAGAATGGACAGAAAGACAGAACAAACGACAGAACAACACAATAGACAGAATTAACAATATGACAGAATGGGGGGAATGGACAGTACGACAGAACAGACAGTATGACAGAACGGACAGAACAACAGAATGGAAAGAACAACAGAATGGACTGAATGTCAGAACTGAATGAATGACAGAACAGACAGAACGACACAACTGACAGAATGACAGAACAGACAGAACGATACAACTGACATAATGTGAGGACTGAAAGAACAACAGAACAGACAGAATGTCAGATCTGACAGAACGACAAAACAAACAGAATGGACAGAATGTGATAACTGACAGGACGACAGAACAACAGAATGGACAAAATTAACAGAATGTCAGAATGGGCATAATGACAGGATGGACTGGACAGACAGAATGACAGAATAGCAGTACTGAGAGAATGGACAGAACAACAGAATGGACAGAATATCAAAGCTGACAGAAATACAGAACAGACAACGACAGAATGGACAGAATGTCAGAACTAACAGAATGACACAACGATGAAACAGACAGAATGGATTGAATGTCAGAACTGATAGAATGACAGAATGTAGAGAATGGACAGAATGAACAGAACAGACAGAATGACGTTACGGTCAGAATGTCAGAACTGAGAGAACGACGGAATGAACAGAACGAGAGAACAGAGAGAACGACAGAACAACAGAATGGACAGAATTAACAATATGACAGATTGGGGGGAACGGATAGAACAGACAGAACGACAGAGCTGACAGTACAACAGAACTGACAGAACAACAAAACGGACAGAACAGGCAGAATGACAGAACAGACAGAACAACAGAACGGGCAGAATGTGAGAAAAGACAGAATGACAGAACTGACAGAACAACAGAACTGACAGAACGACACAACGGAAAGAATGTCAGAACTGACAGAAAGACAGAACAGCACAATGGACAGAATTAACAATATGACAGAATGAGGGGAATGGACAGAACAACAGAATGGGCAGAATGTCAGATCTAACAGAACGACAGAAAGGACAGAATGGACAGAACATTCAGAACTGGCAAAACGACAGGACGGACAGGACAGAAAGAATGACAGAATGGTCAGAACGGAGAGAATGGACAGAACGACAGAATGGACAGAATGACAGAACGGACAGAACAGACAAAATGGACAGAATGACAGGATTGATAGAATATCAAAACTGAAAGAGCGACAGAACTGACTAAACGACAGAACGGACAGAATGTCAGAACTGACAGAATGACAGAACGACGAAACAGACAGAATGGACAGAATATCAGAACTGACAGAACGATACAACAGTCAGAATGACAGAATGAACAGAACGACAGAATGGCAGAACGGACAGAACGACAGAATGGACAGAACAGACAGGATGGATAGAATACCAAAACTGAAAGAGCGACAGGACTAACTGAACGACAGAACGGACAGAATGTCAGAACTGATAGAACGACAGAATGGACAGAATGAACAGAAAAGACAGAACAGACCAAACGACAGAAAAACACAATGTACAGAAATAACTGAATGACAGAATTGGGGGAATGGACAAAATGGACAGAACGACAGAACGGAAAGAATGACAGAATGGACAGAATGTCAGAACTGACAGAATTACAGAACAACACAATGGACAGAATTAATAATATGACAGAATGGGGGGAATGGACAGAACGGACAGAAAGACAGAACGGACAGAAGAGACAGAATGACAGAACTGACATAACAACAGAACGGATAGAACGCCAGAACAGACAGAACAACAGAACTGACAGAGCGACAGAATGACAGAACAGACAAAAGGACAGAATAGACAGAACGACAAAATGGTCAGAATGACAGAATGGACAGAATGAATAGAACAGACAGAATGACATTACGGTCAGATTGTCAGAACGACAGAACTGATAGAAGGACAGAATGGATCGAACAACAGAACGGCAGAATGTGAGAACAGAAAGAATGACAGAACGGACATAATGTCCGAACTGACAGAATGAACAGAACAGACAGGATGACAGAACAGACTGAAAGTCAGAATTGACAAAAGGACAGAACAGTCAGAATGGGTAGAAAGTGAGAACAGACAGAACGACAGAACTGACAGAACGACAGAACAGACAGAATGTCAGACCTGACAGAACGACAGAACAAACAGAATGGACAGAATGTGAGAACTGACAGGACGAAAGAATGGGCACACGAGAGAACAGACAGAACAACAAAAAAATCATATTGGACAGAATTAACAGAAGGACAGAATGGGTGGAATGGACTAAACGACAGAATGAACAGAATATCAAAACTGACTGAACGACAGAACAGACAGAATGTCAGAACTGACTGAATGCACAGAATGGATAGAATGGACAGAATGACAGAATGGGCAGAATGATAGAACAGACAGAACGACAGAATCAGCAGAACGACAGAATGGACAGAGCAGACAGAATGACAGAACGGACAGAACAGAAAGAATGGACAGAATATCAAAACTGAAAGAACGACAGAAATGACAGAACGAAATAATGGACAGAATGTCAGAATTGACAGTACAACAGAACTGACAGAACTGAGAGAACGACAGAACAGCAGAATGGACAGAATGAACAGATCTGACAGAACAGACAGATCGGACAGAAATGCAGAACAGACCAAACGACAGAACGACACAATGGACAGAATTAACAATATGACAGAATGGGGGGAATGGACAAAACGACAGAATGGGCAAATTGTCAGATCTGACAGAACGACAGAACGGACAGAATGGACAGAACATTCAGAACTGGCAAAACGACAGGACGGACAGGACAGAAAGAACGACAGAGCGGTCAGAACTGACAGAATGGACAGAACGACAGAATGGACAGAATGGACAGAATGACAGAACGGACAGAACAGACAAAATGGACAGAATGACAGGATGGTTAGAATATCAAAACTGAAAGAGCGACAGAACTGACTGAACGACAGAACGGACAGAACGACAGAATGGACAGAATGAACAGGAAAGACAGAACAGACCGAACGACAGAACAACACAATGTACAGAATTAACAGAACGACAGAATTGGGGGAATGGACAAAACGGACAGAACGACAGAACTGACAGAACAGACAGTATGGACAGAACAGAAAGAATGGACAGAATGACAGAATGGATAGAATATCAAAACTGAAAGAACGACAGAACGGACAGAATGTCAGATCTGACAGAACGACAGAACGGACAGAATGGACAGAATGTGATAACTGAAAGGACGACAGAATGGACAGATGAGAGAACAGACAGGACGACAGAAAAACAGAATGGACAGAATTAACAGAAAAACAGAATGGACAGAATTAACGGAACGACAGAATGGACAGAATGTGATAACTGACAGAGCGACAGAATGGACAGATGAGAGAACAGACAGGACGACAGAAAAACAGAATGGACAGAATTAACAGAAAAACAGAATGACATTACGGTCAGAATGTCAGGACTGAGAGAACGACGGAATGAACAGAATGAGAGAAGAGAGAGAACGACAGAACAACAGAATGGACAGAATTAACAATATGACAGATTGGGGGGAAAGGACCGAACAGACAGAGCTGACAGTACGACAGAACTGATAGAACGACCGAACGGACAGAACAGGCAGAACGACAGAACTGACATAACAACAGAATGGAAAGAACGACAGAACAGACAGAACGACAGAACGGGCAGAATGTGAGAAAAGACAGAATGACAGAACTGACAGAACGACAGAACTGACAGAACGACACAACGGAAAGAATGTCAGAACTGACAGAAAGACAGAACAACACAATGGACAGAATTAACAATATGACAGAATGAGGGGAATGGACAGAACAACAGAATGGGCAGAATGTCAGATCTGACAGAACGACAGAACGGACAGAATGGACAGAACATTCAGAACGGGCAAAACGACAGGACGGCCAGGACAGAAAGAATGACAGAATGGTCAGAACTGAGAGAATGGACAGAACGACAGAATGGACAGAATGACAGAATGGACAGAATGACAGAACGGACAGAACAGACAAAATGGACAGCATGACAGGATTGATAGAATATCAAAACTGAAAGAGCGACAGAACTGACTGAACGACAGAACGGACAGAATGTCAGAACTGACAGAACGACAGAACAACGAAACAGACAGAATGGACAGAATATCAGAACTGACAGAATGATACAACAGACAGAACGACAGAATGAACAGAACAACAGCATGGCAGAACGGACAGAACGACAGAATGGACAGAACAGACAGGATGGATAGGATATCAAAACTGAAAGAGCGACAGGACTAACTGAACGACAGAACAGACAGAATGTCAGAACTGACTGAACGACAGAACGGACAGAATGTCAGAACTGACAGAATGACAGAATGGACAGAATGAACAGAAAAGACAGAACAGACCAAACGACAGAACAACTCAATGTACAGAAATAACTGAATGACAGAATTGGGGGAATGGACAAAATGGACAGAACAACAGAACTGACAGAACGACAGAACGGAAAGAATGACAGAATGGACAGAATGTCAGAACTGACAGAATGACAGAACAACACAATGAACAGAATTAATAATATGACAGAATGGGGGGAATGGACAGAACGGACAGAAAGACAGAATGGACAGAACAGACAGAATGACAGAACTGACATAACAACAGAACGGACAGAACGACAGAACAACAGAACTGACAGAGCGACAGAATGACAGAACAGACAAAAGGACAGAACAGACAGAACAACAGAATGGTCAGAACGACAGAATGGACAGAATGACAGAATGGACACAATGTCAGAACTGACAGAACGACAGAATGGACAGAACAGCAAGAATGGACAGAATGACAGAATGGATAGAATATCAAAACTGAAAGAACGACAGAACTGACAGAACAAAATAATGGACCGAATGACAGAATTGACTGAATGACACAACTACGAAACAGACAGCATGGATGAATGTCAGAACTGACAGAATGAAAGAATGTACAGAATGGACAGAATATGATAACGGACAGGACGACAGAATGGACAGATGAGAGAACAGACAGGACGACAGAAAAACAGAATGGACAGAATTAACAGAAAAACAGAATGGACAGAATTAACAGAACGACAGAATGGACAGAATGTGATAACTGACAGAGCGACAGAATGGACAGAATTAACAGAAAGACAGAATAACATTACGGTCAGAATGTCAGAACTGAGAGAACGACGGAATGAACAGAACGAGAGAACAGAGAGAACGACAGAACAACAGAATGGACAGAATTAACAATACAACAGATTGGGGTGAATGGACAGAACAGACAGAACGACAGAGCTGACAGTACGACAGAACTGACAGAACGACAGAACGAACAGAACAGGCAGAACGACAGAACTGACATAACAACAGAATGGAAAGAACGACAGAACAGACAGAACGACAGAACAGGCAGAATGTGAGAAAAGACAGAATGACAGAACTGACAGAACAACAGAACTGACAGAACGACAGAACTGACAGTACGACACAACGGAAAGAATATCAGAACTGACAGAAAGACAGGACAACACAATGGACAGAATTAACAATATGACAGAATGAGGGGAATGGACAGAACAACAGAATGGGCAGAATGTCAGATCTGACAGAACGACAGAACGGACAGAACATTCAGAACTGGCAAAACGACAGGACAGACAGGACAGAAAGAACGACAGAATGGTCAGAACTGAGAGAATGGACAGAACGGACAGAATGTCAGAACTGACAGAACAACAGAATGGACAGAACAGAAAGAATGGACAGAATGACAGAATGGATAGAATATCAAAACTGAAAGAACGACAGAACTGACAGAACGAAATAATGGACAGAATGTCAGAATTGACTGAACGACACAACTACGAAACAGACAGAATGGATGAATGTCAGAACTGACAGAATGAAAAAATGTACAGAATGGACAGAATGAACAGAACAGACAGAATGACATTACGGTCAGATTGTCAGAACGACAGAACTGATAGAAGGACAGAATGGACAGAACAACAAAACGGGCAGAATGTGAGAACAGAAAGAATGACAGAACGGACATAATGTCAGAACTGACAGAATGAACAGAACAGACAGGATGACAGAACAGACTGAAAGTCAGAATTGACAAAAGGACAGAACAGTCAGAATGGGCAGAAAGTGAGAACAGACAGAACAACAGAACTGACACAACGACAGAACAGACAGAATGTCAGACCTGACAGAACGACAGAACAAATGGAATGGACTGAATGTGAGAACTGACAGGACGAAAGAATGGGCAGACGAGAGAACAGACAGAACAACAAAAAATTATTGGGACAGAATTAACAGAACGACAGAATGGGTGGAATGGACAGAATGACAGAACGGACAGAATGTCAGAACTGACTGAATGCACAGAATGGATAGAATGAACAATATGACAGATTGGGGGGAACGGACTGAACAGGCAGAACAACAGAACTGACAGTACGACAGAACTGACAGAACGACAGAACGAACAGAACAGGCAGAACGACAGAACTGACATAACAACAGAATGGAAAGAACGACAGAACAGACAGAAGGACAGAACGGGCAGAATGTCAGAACTGACAGAACTGACAGAACGACAGAACTGACAGAAGGACAGAAAGGGGAAAATGTCAGAACCGACAGAACGGGCAGAATGTGAGAAAAGACTGAATGACAGAACGGACAGAACGACAGAACGGATAGAACAGACAGAATGGATTGAATGACAGAATGGATAGAATATCAAAACTGAAAGAACGACAGAACTGACAGAACAAAATAATGGACAGAATGTCAGAATAGACAGTACGACAAATGTACAGAATAGACAAAATTACATAACAGACAGAATGTCAGAACTGACAGTACGATGGAATGGATAGAACGAGAGAAGAGACAGAACGAAATATCGGACAGAATGTCTGAATTGACAGCACGACGAAATAGACAGAAACGACAGAGCGTCAGCATTGACAGTACTACAGAAGTGACAGAACTGACTGATCGACAAAATGGACAGAATATCAGAACTGATAGAACGAAAGAAAGGACAGAATGGACAGAACAGACTAAATGACAGAACAACACAATGGACAGAATTAACATTATGATAGAAATGGGGGAATGGACAGAAAGGACAGAATGACAGAACGTACAGAACAGACAGAATGGATAGAATGACAGAATGGATAGACTATCAAAACTAAAAGAACGACAGAACTGACAGAACTGACTGAACGACAGAATGGACAGAATGTCAGAACTGACAGAATGACAGAACAGATAGAACGACAGAACAGCAGAATGGACAGAACGCACAGAATGACAGAACTGATAGAATGACGGAATGGACAGAATGAAAGAACTGACAGAATGGACAGAATGTCAGAACTGACCGAATGACAGAATGGACAGAATGGACAGAATGAACAGAACGGACAGAACGACAAATCAACACAATGGACAGAATTAACAGAATGACAGAAGGGGTGGAATGTACAGAACGGACAGAGCGACAGAATGGAAAGAATGACAGAATGGAAAGAATGACAGAATGGACAGAATGAACAGAACAGACAGAACGACAGAACAGATAGAAAGACCGCATAGACTGAACAAAAAACAACACATTGGACGGAAGTAACAGAATGACTGAAGGGGGGGAATGGACAGAACAGACAGAAAGACAGAATGACATAATGGATAGAATATCAAAACTGAAAGATCGACAGAACTGACAGAATGAAATAATGGACAGAATATCAGAATTGACAGTACGATGAAATAGACAGATTGGACAGGATGTAAGAATTGACAGTATGACAGAACTGACAGGACTGACTGAACGACAGAATGGACAGAAAGACGGAACGGACAGAACAGACAAAATGACAGAACAACACAATGGACAGAATTAACAGAATGACAGAAGGGGTGGAATAGACAGAACGGACAGAATGACAGAATGGACGGAATGACAGAATGTACAGAATGTCAGAATGGACAGAATGTCAGAACAGACAGAATTGGTTGAACGACAGAACGGACAGAATGTCAGAGCTGACTGAACAACAGAATGGACAAAAAGACAGAATGGACAGTATAGACAGAATGACAGAGCTGACAGAATGACAGCCTGGACAGAATGACAGAATGTACAGAACGACCGAATGGACAGAATGTCAGAACAGACAGAATTGATTGAACGACAGAACGGACAGAATGTCAGAACAGACAGAATTGATTGAACGACAGAACGGACAGAATGTCAGAACTGACAGAACGACAGAATGGACTGAATGTCAGAACAGATAGAATTGATTGAACGACAGAACGGTCAGAATGTCAGAACTGACAGAACGACAGAATGGACTGAATGTCAGAACAGACAGAATTGATTGAACGACAGAATGGACAGAATGTCAGAACTGACAGAACGACAGAATGGACAGAATGTCAGAACTGACAGAACGAATGGATAGAGTATTAAAACTGAAAGAACGACAGGACTGACAGAACAAAGTAACGGCCAGAACAACACAATGGACAGAATTAACAGTACAACGGAATGGACAGAACAGACTGAATGACAGAACTGACAGAACGACAGAACAGACAGAATGACAGAATGGACAGAATGAACAGAACAGACAGAACGACAGAACGGATAGAAAGACCATATAAACTGAACAAAAAGCAGCACAATGGACGGAAGTAACAGAATGACTGAAGGGGGGGAATGGACAGAACGGACAGAACGGACAGAATGACAGAATGACAGAATGGATAGAATATCAAAACTGAAAGGTCAACAGAACTGACAGAACGAAATAATGGACAGAATGTCAAAATTGACAGTACGACGAAATAGACAGATTGGACGGAATGTAAGAATTGACAGTACGACAGAACTGACAGAACTGACTGAACGACAGAAAAGACAGAATAGACCGAACGACAGAACAACACAATGGACAGAATTACCAGTACAACGGAATGGACAGACAGACTGAATGATAGAACTGACAGTACAACAGAACTGACCGAATTAACAGAATGACAGAAGGGGTGGAATGGACAGAACAGACAGAACGACAGAACGGACAGAACAGACTGAATGGACGGAATGACAGAATGGATAGAATATCAAAACTGAAAGAGCGACAGAACTGACAGAACCAAATAATGGACAGAATGATAGATAGATAGAACGACAGAATGGTCAGAATGACAGAACGGACAGAACAGACCGAATGGACAGAATGACACAATTGATAGAATTTCAAAACTGAAAGAACGGACAGAACAGACAGAATGACAGAATGGATAGAATATCAAAACTAAAAGAACGACAAAACTGACAGAACAAAATAATGGACAGAATGTCAGAATTGACAGAATGGGCAGAATGTGAGAACGACAGAATGACAGAACTGATTGAACGACAGAATGGACAGAATGTCAGAACTGACAGAATGGGCAGAATGTGAGGACTGACAGAATGACAGAACAGATAGAACGACAGAACAGCAGAATGGACAGAACGCACAGAATGACAGAACTGATAGAACGACAGAACGGACAGTACGACAGAACAGACAGAATGTCAGAATGGACAGAACGACAGAATGGACAGAACGACAGAATGGCAGAATGTCAGAACTGACAGAAAGACAGAATGGACAGAATGACAGAATGGACAGAATGTCAGAACTGAGAAAAGGAAAGAAAAGACAGAATGGGCAGAAAGGACAGAACAGTCAGAACTGGCATAACGACAGGACAGACAGGACAGACAGAATGACAGAACAGACAAATCAACAGAACAACGGAACGGACATAATGTCAGAACTGACAGAATGACAGAATAGATAGAATGACAGAATGGACAGAATGACAGAATGACAGAACGGACAGAACGACAGGACAGAATGGACAGAACAGACTGAATGGACGGAATGACAGAATGGATAGAATATCAAAACTGAAAGAACGACAGAACTGACAGAACAAAATAATGGTCAGAATGACAGAATGGTCAGACTGACAGAACGGACAGAACGACAGAATGGACAGAACGGACAGAATGGATAGAATATCATAACTGAAAGAACGACAGAACTGACAGAACAAAATAATGGTCAGAATGACAGAATGGTCAGACTGACAGAACGGACAGAACGACAGAATGGACAGAACGGACAGAATGGATAGAATATCATAACTGAAAGAACGACAGAACTGACAGAACAAAATAATGGTCAGAATGACAGAATGGTCAGAATGACAGAACGCACAGAACAGACCGAATGGACAGAATGACAGAATTGATAGAATATCAAAACTGAAAGAACTGACAGAACGACAGAATGAACAGAATTACAGAATGACGGATCCGACAGAATGACAGAACAGACAGAACGACGGAACAGCAGAACGGACAGAACGCACAGAATGACAGAACTGATAGACCGACAGAACGGACAGAATGACAGAACTGACAGAATGACAGAAAAGATAGAAAGACAGAACAGCAGAACGGACAGAACGACAGAACTGATAGAACGACAGAACGGACAGTATGACAGAACAGACAGATTGTCAGAATGGACAGAACGACAGAATGGACAGAATGACAGAATGGACAGAATGTCAGAACTGACAAAAGGAAAGAAAAGACAGAACAGTCAGAACTGGCATAACGACAGGACGGACAGGACAGACAGAATGACAGAACAGACAAATCAACAGAACAACGGAAACGACATAATGTCAGAACTGACAGAATGACAGAATAGATAGAACGACAGAATGGACAGAATGACAGAATAACAAAATGGACAGAATGACAGAATGGACAGAACAACAGAATGACAGAACGGACAGAACGATAAAACTCACAGAACAGACAGAATGGACAGAATGACAGAATTGATAGAATATCAAAACTGAAAGAACGACAGAACAGAGAGAACGACGAAATAGACAGAATGGATAGAATGAACAGAACAGACTGAACGACAAAAAAACAGAATGGACAGAATGAACAGAATGACGGAAGGGGGAGAATGGACAGAACGGACAGAATGTCAGAACTGACAGAATATCAGAATTGACAGTACGACAGAACTGACAGAACTGACTGAACAACAGAATGGACAGAATGTCAGAACTAACAGAATGACAGAATGGACAGAATGAAAAGAACAGACAGAACGACAGAACGGACAGAAATACAGACCTGACCGAACGACAGAACGACACAATGGACAGAATTAACAGAATGACAGAAGCGGGGGGAATGGACAGAATGGACAGCAACACAGAACAGACAGAACAACAGAACTGACAGAATGACAGAGCTGACAGAATAACAGAACGGAGAGAGTGACAGAATGGACAGAATGGATTGAATGTCAGAACGGACAGAATTGATTGGACCGCAGAACGGAAAGAATGTCAGAACTGACAGAACGACAGAACGGACAGAAAGACAGAATAGACCGAATGACAGAACAACACAATGGACAGAACAGACTGAATGACAGAACTGACAGTACAACAGAACTGACCGAACGACAGAATGGGCAGAATGTCAGAACTGACAGAACAACTGAATGGACAGAAGACAGCACAGACAGAATGACAGAACAACACAATGGACAGAATTAACAGAATGACAGAAGGGGTGGAATGGACAGAATGGACAGAAAGACAGAAAGGAGAGAACAGACAGAACAACAGAATGAACAGAACAACAGAATGACAAAATGGACAGAACGACAGAACGGATAGAACAGACTGAATGGATAGAATATCAAAACTGAAAGAACGACAGAACTGACAGAACGAAATAATGGACAGAATGGACAGAATGACAGAACTTACAGAACAGACAGAATGGATAGAATGCCAGAATGGATAGAATATCAAAACTGGAAGAACGACAGAACTGACAGAACGAAATAATGGACAGAATGTCAGAATTGACTGTACGACAAATGTACAGAATAGACAAAATGACATAACGGACAGAATGTCAGAACTGACAGTATGATGGAATGGATAGAACGAGAGAAGAGACAGAACGAATTATCGGACAGAATGTCTGAATTGACAGTACGACGAAATAGACAGAAAGGAGAGAGCGTCAGAATTGACAGTACTACAGAAGTGACAGAACTGACTGATCGACAGAACGGACAGAATATCAGAACTGATAGAACGAAAGAAAGGACAGAATGGACAGAACAGACAAAATGACAGAACAACACAATGGACAGAATGGACAGAATGTCAGAACAGACAGAAACGATTGAACAACAGAATGGACAGAATGTCAGAAATGACAGAACGACAGAGTGGACAGAATGTCAGAAATTACAGAAGGACAGAACAGACAGAACTGACAGAACAGACCGAACGGACTGAACGGCAGAATGAACAGAATGAACAGAACAGACCGAACGACAGAACAACACAATGGACAGAATTAACAGAATGACAGAAGGGGTGGAATGGACAGAACAGACTGAACGACAGAACGGAGAGAATGACAGAATGGACAAAACGACAGAATGGACAGAACAGACAGAATGTCAGAACAGACAGAATATCAGAATTGACAGTATGACAGAACTGACAGAACTGACTGAACAACAGAATGGACAGAATGTCAGAACTGACAGAATGGACAGAATGAACAGAACAGACAGAACGACAAATCAACACAATGGACAGACTTAACAGAATGACAGAAGGGGTGGAATGTACAGAATGGACAGAACGACAGAACAACAGAATGGACAGAAAGACAGAACAGTCAAAGTGACAGAAGAACACAATAGACAGAATTAACATAATGACAGAACGGAGAGAATGACAGAACGGAAAAACGGACAGAGAGGACAGAATGGATAGAATGACAGAATTAACAGAATAACGGATTGACAGAAAGGACAGAATGACAGAACGGACAGAATGACAGAATGGATAGAATATCAAAATTGAAAGAACGAAAGAACTGACAGAACGAAATAATGGACAGAATGTCAGAACTGACAGAATGACAGAATGGACAGAAAGACAGAACAGACGGAACGACAGACTGGACAGAATGACAGAATGTACAGAACGTCAGAATGGACAGTATGTCAGAACAGACAGAAACGATTGAACAACAGAACGGACAGAATGTCAGAAATGACAGAACGACAGAATGGACAGAATGTCAGATATTACAGAAGGACAGAACAGACAGAACTGACAGAACGGTAGAATGGACAGAATGACAGAATGGACAGAATGTCAGAAATTACAGAATGACAGAACAGACAGAACTGACAGAACAGACAGAACGGACTGAATGACAGAATGAACAGAATGTGCAGAACAGACCGAACGACAGAACAACACAATGGACAGAATTAACAGAATGACAGAAGGGGAGGAATGGACATAACAGACTGAACGACAGAACGGAGAGAATGACAGAATGGACAAAATGACAGAATGGACTGAACAGACAGAATGTCAGAACAGACAGAATATCAGAATTGACAGTATGACAGAACTGACAGAACTGACTGAACAACAGAATGGACATAATGTCAGAACTAACAGAATGACAGAATGAACAGAATGAAAAGAACAGACAGAACGACAGAACGGACAGAAATACAGTCCTGACTGTACGACAGAACGACACAATGGACAGAATTAACAGAATGACAGAAGCGGGTGGAATGGACAGAATGGACAGAAACACAGAACAGACAGAACAGACAGAACAACAGAACTGGCAGAACGACAGAGCTGACAGAATAACAGAACGGAGAGAATGACAGAATGGACTGAATGTCAGAACGGACAGAATTGATTGGACGACAGAACAGAAAGAATGTCAGAACTGACAGAACGACAGAACGGACAGAAAGACAGAATAGACCGAACAACAGAACAACACAATGGACAGAATTACCAGTACAATGGAATGGATAGAACAGACTGAATGACAGAACTGACAGTACAACAGAACTGACTGAATTAACAGAATGACAGAAGGGGTGGAATGGACAGAACAGACAGAACGACAGAACGGACAGAACAGACTGAATGGACGGAATGACAGAATGGATAGAATACCAAAACTGAAAGAACGACAGAACTGACAGAACCAAATAATGGACAGAATGATAGATAGATAGAACGACAGAATGGTCAGAATGACAGAACGGACAGAACAGACCGAATGGACAGAATGACACAATTGATAGAATTTCAAAACTGAAAGAACGGACAGAACAGACAGAATGACAGAATGGATAGAATATCAAAACTAAAAGAACGACAAAACTGACAGAACAAAATAATGGACAGAATGTCAGAATTGACAGAATGGGCAGAATGTGAGAACGACAGAATGACAGAACTGATAGAACGACAAAACAGCAGAATGGACAGAACGCACAGAATGACAGAACTGATAGAACGACAGAATGGACAGTATGACAGAACAGACAGAATGTCAGAATGGACAGAACGACAGAATGGATAGAATGTCAGAACGGACAGAAAGACAGAATGGACAGAACGACAGAATGGCAGAATGTCAGAACTGACAGAAAGACAGAATGGACAGAACGACAGAATGGACAGAATGTCAGAACTGACAGAAAGACAGAATGGACAGAATGACAGAATGGACAGAATGTCAGAACTGACAAAAGGAAAGAAAAGACAGAATGGGCAGAATGGACAGAAAAGTCAGAACTGGCATAACAACAGGACGGACAGGACAGACAGAATGACAGAACAGACAAATCAACAGAACAAAGGAACAGACATAATGTCAGAACTGACAGAATGACAGAATAGATAGAATGACAGAATGGACTGAATGACAGAACGGACAGAATGGACAGAATGACAGAATTGATAGAATATCAAAACTGAAAGAATGACAGAACAGAGAGAATGACGAAACAGACAAAATGGATAGAATGAACAGAACAGACTGAACGACAAAAAAACAGAATGGACAGAATGACAGAAGGGGGAGAATGGACAGAACGGACAGAATGACAGAACGGACAGAACAGACAGAGGAACAGAACCGACAGAACGACAGAATGAACAGTACTACAGAATGACAGAATGGACAGAACGACAGAATGACAGAATGGACAGAATGACAGAATGGACAGAACAGACAGAATGGACAGAATGGACAAAATGGACAGAATGTCAGAACTTACAGAACAACACAATGGACAGAATTAACAGAATGACAGGAAGGGGGGAATGGACAGAACGGACAGAAAAGGCAGAACAACAGAACAGACAGAACGACAGAACGGACAGAAAGACAGAACAGACCGAACGACAGAACAACACAATGGACAGAATTAACAGTACAACGGAATGAACAGAACACACTGAATGACAGAACTGTCAGAACGACAGAATGGAAAGAATGACAGAATGGACAGAATGTCAGAACTCACAGAACGACAGAATGGACAGAATGAACAGAACAGACAGAATGACAGAATGGACAGAAAGACACAACAGACAGAACAGACAGAACATACAGAGGAACAGAACCGACAGAACGACAGAATGAACAGTACTACAGAATGACAGAATGGACAGAACGACAGAATGGACAGAACAGACAGAATGGACTGCATGACAAAATGGACGACAGAACAACACAATGGACAGAATTAACAGTACAACAGAATGGACAGAACAGACTGAATGACGGAACTGACAGAAAGACAGAATGTCAGAACTGACAGAATGACAGAACAAATAGAACGACAGAATGAACAGAATGAACAGAACAAATGGAACGACAGAACAGCAGAATGGACAGAATGAACAGATTTGACAGAAGTCAGATCAACAGTACGACAGAATGGACAGAATTGACAGAATTGACAGAACTGACAACAGGAAAGAACAGACAGAATGGGCAGAATGGACAGAACAGTCAGAACTGGCATAACAACAGAACGGACAGGACAGACAGAATGACAGAACAGACCGAATGTCAGAACTGACAAATCGACAGAACAACGGAATAATGTCAGAAAAAACAGAACGACAGAACTGAGAGAACAGACAGAATCTCAGAACTGACAGAACGACAGAACTCTCAGAACGACTGAATGGACAGAATGAATAGAACGGACGGAATGAGTGAACAACAGAACAGACAGAACGACAGAATAGACAGAATCGGCAGAATGTCAGAACTGACAGTACAACAGAGCAGACAGAACGACAGAACAACAGGATGGACAGGACAGACAGAACGACAGAACAGATGGAATGACAGAACAGGGAATACTGTGAAAATGGACAGAACAACAGAATGGACAGAATATCAAAACTGACAGAAATACAGAACGGACAGAACGTCAGAAGAGACAGAACGACAGAACAGACAGAACGACACAACAACAGAATGGAAAGAATGGACGGAATGGACAGAACGGCAGAATGACAGAATGGACAGGACGGACAGAACGAAAGATAGGACAGAAGAACAGAATGGACAGAACGACAGAACAGCAGAATGGACAGAATGAAGACATCAGACAGAACAGTCAGATCAACAGAATGACAGAATAGACAGAACGACAGAACACACAGAATGTCAGAACTGACAAAACAACAGAACAGACAAAACGGGCAGAATGTCAGAACGGACAGAACGACAGAATGGACAGAATGACAGAGCAGACAGAATCAGTAGAATGTCAAAACTGACAGTACAACAGAACTGACAAAATGACAGAACAGACAGAACGACAGAACAACAGGAACGACACGACAGACAGAATGACAGAACAGACGGAATGACAGAACACGGAATAATGTGAGAATGGACAGAACAACAGAAAGGACAGAATATCAAAACTGACAGAAATACAGAGCGGACAGAATATCAGAACTGCCAGAACGACAGAATGACAGAAAAGACAGAATGACAGAATGGACAGAATGAATAGAACAGACAGAACTGACAGAATGGACAGAACTGACAGAATGACAGAACAACAGAACGGACAAAATGTCAGAACTGAGAACGACAAACAGACAGAACAGGGAGAATGTGAGAACTGAGAACGACAGAACTGTCAGAATGGACAGAGTGTCAGAACTTACAGAACGACACAACAGACAGAATGAAAGAATGGACAGAATGAACAGAACTGTCAGAAAGACAGAACAACGGAAAGGACAGAATGAACAGAACAGACATAACGACAGAGCTGACAGAATGGACAGAATGTTAGAATTGACAGAACGACAGGACTGAGAAAACTGACAGAATGACAGAACAGACAGAACGTCAGAACTGACAGAATGACAGAATGACAGAATGAAGAGAACAGACAGAACTGAAAGAAAGGACAGAATGGACAGAAATGACAGAATGGACAGAAGAGCAGAACGGAGAGAATGTCAGAACTGACAGAACGACAGAACAAACTGAAAGACAGGACTGACAGAACGGACAGAATGTCAGAACTGACAGAACGACAGAACAAACTGAAAGACAGGACTGACAGAACGGACAGAATGTCAGAACTGACAGAACGACAGAACAAACTGAAAGACAGGACTGACAGAACGGACAGAATGTCAGAACTGACAGAACGACAGAACAAACTGAAAGACAGGACTGACAGAACGGACAGAATGTCAGAACTGACAGAACGACAGAACAAACTGAAAGACAGGACTGACAGAACGGACAGAATGTCAGAACCGACAGAACTACAGAACCGATGGAATGGACAGAATGACAAAATTGACCGAATGACAAAATTGACTGAATGACTGAACTGACCGTACAATAGAACCGACAGAGCGACAGAACTGACAGAATGGACAGAACAACAGAACTGACAGAACAGAGAGAACGGTAGATCAGACAGAATGTCAGAACTGACAGAACGACAGAACAGACAGAATGACAGAATGAACAGAATGAATAGAACAGACAGAACTGAAAGATAGGACAGAATGGACAGAACTGACAGAACGACAGAACAAACTGAAAGACAGGACTGACAGAACGGACAGAATGGACAGAACTGACAGAACGACAGAACAAACTGAAAGACAGGACTGACAGAACGGACAGAATGTCAGAACTGACAGAACGACAGAACAAACTGAAAGACAGGACTGACAGAACGGACAGAATGTCAGAACTGACAGAACGACAGAACAGACAGAACGACAGAACAGACAGAACGACAGAATGGACAGAACAACAGAATGACAGAACAGACAGAACAACAGAATGAACAGAACGACAGAAATGACAGAACGACAGAACAAACTGAAAGACAGGACTGACAGAACGGACAGAATGTCAGAACCGACAGAACTACAGAACCGATGGAATGGACAGAATGACAAAATTGACCGAATGACAAAATTGACTGAATGACAGAACTGACCGTACAATAGAACCGACAGAACTGACAGAATGGACAGAACAACAGAGCTGACTGAATGACAGAACAGAGAGAATGGTAGATCAGACAGAATGTCGGAACTGACAGAACGACAGAACAGACAGAATGACAGAATGGACAGAATGAATAGAACAGACAGAACTGAAAGATAGAACAGAATGGACAGAACTGACAGAACGACAGAACAAACTGAAAGACAGGACTGACAGAACGGACAGAATGTCAGAACTGACAGAACGACAGAACAAACTGAAAGACAGGACTGACAGAACGGACAGAATGTCAGAACCGACAGAACTACAGAACCGATGGAATGGACAGAATGACAAAATTGACCGAATGACAAAATTGACTGAATGACTGAACTGACCGTACAATAGAACCGACAGAACTGACAGAACGGACAGAATGTCAGAACTGACAGAACAGACAGAACGACAGAATGGACAGAACAACAGAATGACAGAACAGACAGAACAACAGAATGAACAGAACGACAGAAATGACAGAACGACAGAATGGACAGAACGACAGAATGACAGAACAGAGAGAACGACAGAATGGACAGAATATACAGAACAAACTGAACTGACAGAACTGACAGAACGGACAAAATGTCAGAACTTACAAAATGACAGAACTGAGAAAACTGACAGAATGCCAGAACAGACAGAACAACAGAATGTCAGAACTGACAGAATGACAGAAAGGACAGAATGAACAGAACAGACAGAACTGAAAGTAAGGACAGAATGGACATAAATGACAGAATGGACAGAACAACAGAATGGAGAGAATGTAAGAACTGACAGAATGACAGAATAGACAGAATGACAGAATGGACAGAATGTCAGAAATGACAGAATGACAGAACAGACAGAACAACAGAATGGACAGAAAAACAGAACAACGGAACGGACATAATGACAGAACGGGCAGAATGTCAGAACAGATAGAACGACAGATTGAACAGCATGAACAGAATAAACAGAGCGACAGAACAGCAGAATGGACAGAATGAAAAGATCAGACAGAACAGACAGATCAACAGTATGACAGGATGGACAGAATTGACAGAATGACAGAACAGACAGAACGACAGAACAGACAGAATGAATGTCAGAACTGACAAAAGAACAGAACAGACAAAATGGGCAGAATGTCAGAACTGACAGATCGACAGAATGGACAGAAATAACTGAATGACAGAATGGGGCGGAATGGACAGAACAGTCAGAAATGGCATAACGACAAGACAGACAGGACAGACAGAACGACAGAACTGACAGAACTAAGAGAATGGACAGATGGACAGAATATCAAAACTGACAGAAATACAGAACGGACAGAATGCCAGAACAGACAGTATGACAGAATGGTCAGAAAGACAGAATGGACAGAACGACAGATCTGACAGAACGATAGTACGGAGAGAATGTCACAACTGACAGAATGGGCAGAACGTCAGAACTGACAGAATGACAGAATGCACAGAATGACAGAACTGACAGAACGACAGAATGGTCAGAAGGGACAGAATGGACAGAACAACCGAACTGACAGAACGACAGAATGGACTGAATGTCAGAACTGACAGAACGGGCAGAATGTCAGAACAGATAGAACGACAGATTGAACAGAATGAACAAAACAAACAGAGCGACAGAACAGCAGAATGGACAGAATGTCAGAACTGATAGAATGAGAGTATGGACAGAATGTCAGAATGGAGAGAATGGAGGGAACGACAGAATGGACAGAATGAACAGAACAACACAATGGACAGAAGTATCAGAATGACAGAATGGGGCTAATGGACAGAACGACAGAACGGACAGAACAACAGAACAGACAAAATGGGCAGAATGTGAGAACTGACAGATCGACAGAATGGACAGAAATAACTGAACGACAGAATGGGCGGAATGGACAGAACAGTCAGAAATGGAATAATGACAAGATGGACAGCACAGACATGACGGACAGATGACAGAACGGACAGAATGGACAGAACGGACAGGACGGACAGATCTGACAGAATGAACAGAATGGATAGAACAGACAGTACAACAGAACTGACAGAATGAACAGAACGACAGAACTGACAGAACGTCAAAACAGATAAAACGGACAGAGTGACGGAATGACACAACGGACAAAAAGACAAAACGATGGAATAGTCAGTACAACAGAACAACAGAACAACAGAATGGACAGAACGACAGAATGGACAGAACGACAGAATGGACAGAACGACGGAATGGACAGAACGACGGAATGGACAGAACGACGGAATGGACAGAACGACGGAATGGACAGAACGACAGAATGGACAGAACGACGGAATGGACAGAACGACAGAACGACAGAATGGACAGAACGACGAAACGGACAGAACGACAGAACGGACAGAACGACAGAACGACGGAATGGACAGAACGACGGAACGGACAGAACGACAGAACGACAGAATGGACAGAACGACGAAACGGACAGAACGACAGAACGACAGAATGGACAGAACGACGGAATGGACAGAACGACGGAATGGACAGAACGACGGAATGGACAGAACGACAGAATGGACAGAACGACGGAATGGACAGAACGACGGAATGGACAGAACGACAGAATGGACAGAACGACGGAATGGACAGAACGACGGAACGGACAGAACGACGGAATGGACAGAACAACAGAATGGACAGAACGACGGAATGGACAGAACGACGGAATGGACAGAACGACAGAATGGACAGAACGACGGAATGGACAGAACGACGGAATGGACAGAACGACAGAACGGACAGAACAACGGAATGGACAGAACGATGGAATGGACAGAACGACAGAATGGACAGAACGACAGAACGACGGAATGGACAGAACGACGGAACGGACAGAACGACGGAATGGACAGAACGACGGAATGGACAGAACGACGGAACGGACAGAACGACGGAATGGACAGAACGACGGAATGGACAGAACGACAGAACGACGGAATGGACAGAACGACAGAATGGACAGAACGACGGAATGGACAGAACGACGGAACGGACAGAACGACGGAATGGACAGAACGACGGAATGGACAGAACGACAGAATGGACAGAACGACAGAATGGACAGAACGACGGAATGGACAGAACGACGGAATGGACAGAACGACAGAATGGACAGAACGACGGAACGGACAGAACGACGGAATGGACAGAACAACAGAACGACGGAATGGACAGAACGACAGAACGACGGAATGGACAGAACGACGGAATGGACAGAACGACGGAATGGACAGAACGACGGAATGGACAGAACGACAGAACGACGGAATGGACAGAACGACGGAATGGACAGAACGACAGAATGGACAGAACGACGGAATGGACAGAACGACGGAACAACAGAATGGACAGAACGACAGAACGACGGAATGGACAGAACGACGGAACGACGGAACGGACAGAACGACGGAATGGACAGAACGACAGAACGACGGAATGGTCAGAACGACGGAACGACGGAATGGACAGAACGACGGAATGGACAGAACGACAGAATGGACAGAACGACGGAATGGACAGAACGACGGAACAACAGAATGGACAGAACGACAGAACGACGGAATGGACAGAACGACGGAATGGACAGAACGACAGAACGACGGAATGGACAGAACGACGGAATGGACAGAACGACAGAATGGACAGAACGACAGAACGACGGAATGGACAGAACGACAGAACGACAGAATGGACAGAACGACGGAATGGACAGAACGACAGAACGACAGAATGGACAGAACGACGGAACTGACAGAACGACAGAATGGACAGAACGACGGAACTGACAGAACGACGGAATGGACAGAACGACGGAATGGGCAGAACGACAGAATGGACAGAACGACAGAACGACGGAATGGACAGAACGACAGAACGACGGAATGGACAGAACGACGGAACTGACAGAACGACGGAATGGACAGAACGACGGAATGGACAGAACAACGGAATGGACAGAACGACGGAACGACAGAATGGACAGAACGACGGAATGGACAGAACAACGGAATGGACAGAACGACGGAACGACAGAATGGACAGAACGACGGAACGACGGAACGGACAGAACGACGGAATGGACAGAACGACAGAACGACGGAATGGTCAGAACGACGGAACGACGGAATGGACAGAACGACGGAATGGACAGAACGACAGAATGGACAGAACGACGGAATGGACAGAACGACGGAACAACAGAATGGACAGAACGACAGAACGACGGAATGGACAGAACGACGGAATGGACAGAACGACGGAATGGACAGAACGACAGAACGACGGAATGGACAGAACGACGGAATGGACAGAACGACAGAATGGACAGAACGACAGAACGACGGAATGGACAGAACGACAGAACGACAGAATGGACAGAACGACGGAATGGACAGAACGACAGAACGACAGAATGGACAGAACGACGGAACTGACAGAACGACAGAATGGACAGAACGACGGAACTGACAGAACGACGGAATGGACAGAACGACGGAATGGGCAGAACGACAGAATGGACAGAACGACAGAACGACGGAATGGACAGAACGACAGAACGACGGAATGGACAGAACGACGGAACTGACAGAACGACGGAATGGACAGAACGACGGAATGGACAGAACAACGGAATGGACAGAACGACGGAACGACAGAATGGACAGAACGACGGAACGACAGAATGGACAGAACGACGGAATGGACAGAACGACAGAACGACGGAACGACAGAATGGACAGAACGACGGAATGGACAGAACGACGGAATGGACAGAACGACAGAATGGACAGAACGACGGAATGGACAGAACAACGGAATGGACAGAACGACGGAATGGACAGAACGACAGAATGGACAGAACGACAGAATGGACAGAACGACGGAATGGACAGAACGACAGAATGGACAGAACGACGGAACGGACAGAACGACAGAACGACGGAATGGACAGAACGACAGAACGACGGAATGGACAGAACGACGGAATGGACAGAACGACGGAATGGACAGAACGACAGAATGGACAGAACGACGGAACGGACAGAACGACAGAACGACGGAATGGACAGAACGACAGAACGACGGAATGGACAGAACGACGGAATGGACAGAACGACGGAATGGACAGAACGACGGAATGGACAGAACGACAGAACGACAGAATGGACAGAACGACGGAATGGACAGAACGACGGAACAACAGAATGGACAGAACGACAGAACGACGGAATGGACAGAACGACGGAACGACGGAATGGACAGAACGACGGAATGGACAGAACGACGGAACGACGGAATGGACAGAACGATGGAATGGTCAGAACGACAGAACGACGGAATGGACAGAACGATGGAATGGACAGAACGACGGAATGGACAGAACGACAGAATGGACAGAACGACAGAATGGACAGAACGACAGAACGACAGAATGGACAGAACGACGGAATGGACAGAACGACGGAACGGACAGAACGACAGAATGGACAGAACGACAGAATGGACAGAACGACAGAACGACAGAACGACGGAATGGACAGAACGACGGAATGGACAGAACGACGGAATGGACAGAACGACGGAATGGACAGAACGACAGAATGGACAGAACGACGGAATGGACAGAACGACGGAACAACAGAATGGACAGAACGACAGAACGACGGAATGGACAGAACGACGGAACGACAGAATGGACAGAACGACGGAATGGACAGAACGACAGAACGACGGAATGGACAGAACGACGGAATGGACAGAACGACAGAATGGACAGAACGACAGAACGACGGAATGGACAGAACGAACAGAATGGACAGAACGACAGAACGACGGAATGGACAGAACGACAGAATGGACAGAACGACGGAATGGACAGAACGACAGAACGACGGAATGGACAGAACGACGGAATGGACAGAACGACAGAATGGACAGAACGACAGAACGACGGAATGGACAGAACGACGGAATGGACAGAACGACAGAACGACGGAATGGGCAGAACGACAGAACGACGGAATGGACAGAACGACAGAATGGACAGAACGACAGAACGACGGAATGGACAGAACGACGGAATGGACAGAACGACAGAATGGACAGAACGACAGAACGACGGAATGGACAGAACGACGGAATGGACAGAACGACGGAACGGACAGAACGACAGAATGGACAGAACGACAGAATGGACAGAACGACAGAACGACGGAATGGACAGAACGACGGAATGGACAGAACGACAAAACGACGGAATGGACAGAACGACGGAATGGACAGAACGACAGAACGACGGAATGGACAGAACAACAGAATGGACAGAACGACGGAATGGACAGAACGACAGAACGACGGAATGGACAGAACGACGGAATGGACAGAACGACGGAATGGACAGAACGACGGAATGGACAGAACGACAGAACGACGGAATGGACAGAACGACGGAACGGACAGAACGACAGAATGGACAGAACGACAGAATGGACAGAACGACAGAACGACGGAATGGACAGAACGACGGAACTGACAGAACGACAGAATGGACAGAACGACGGAACGGACAGAATGGACAGAACGACAGAACGACGGAATGGACAGAACGACAGAACGACGGAATGGACAGAACGACGGAACTGACAGAACGACAGAATGGACAGAACGACGGAATGGACAGAACGACAGAACGACGGAATGGACAGAACGACAGAACGACAGAATGGACAGAACGACGGAATGGACAGAACGACGGAATGGACAGAACGACAGAATGGACAGAACGACGGAATGGACAGAACGACAGAACGACGGAATGGACAGAACGACAGAACGACAGAATGGACAGAACGACGGAATGGACAGAACGACGGAATGGACAGAACGACAGAACGGACAGAACGACAGAACGGACAGAACGACGGAATGGACAGAACGACAGAACGGACAGAACGACAGAACGGACAGAACGACGGAATGGACAGAACGACAGAACGGACAGAACGACGGAATGGACAGAACGACAGAACGACGGAATGGACAGAACGACAGAACGACGGAATGGACAGAACGACGGAACGGACAGAACGACAGAATGGACAGAACGACAGAACGGACAGAACGATGGAATGGACAGAACGACAGAACGGACAGAACGACGGAATGGACAGAACGACAGAACGACGGAATGGACAGAACGACGGAACGGACAGAACGACAGAATGGACAGAACGACAGAACGGACAGAACGACGGAATGGACAGAACGACGGAACGGACAGAACGACAGAATGGACAGAACGACAGAACGGACAGAACGACGGAATGGACAGAACGACAGAACGACGGAATGGACAGAACGACGGAACGGACAGAACGACAGAACGACGGAATGGACAGAACGACGGAATGGACAGAACGACAGAATGGACAGAACGACAGAACGACGGAATGGACAGAACGACAGAACGACAGAATGGACAGAACGACGGAATGGACAGAACGACAGAACGACAGAATGGACAGAACGACGGAACTGACAGAACGACAGAATGGACAGAACGACGGAACTGACAGAACGACGGAATGGACAGAACGACGGAATGGGCAGAACGACAGAATGGACAGAACGACAGAACGACGGAATGGACAGAACGACAGAACGACGGAATGGACAGAACGACGGAACTGACAGAACGACGGAATGGACAGAACGACGGAATGGACAGAACAACGGAATGGACAGAACGACGGAACGACAGAATGGACAGAACGACGGAATGGACAGAACAACGGAACGACAGAATGGACAGAACAACGGAATGGACAGAACGACGGAACGACAGAATGGACAGAACGACGGAATGGACAGAACGACGGAACGACAGAATGGACAGAACGACGGAATGGACAGAACGACAGAACGACGGAATGGACAGAACGACGGAATGGACAGAACGACAGAATGGACAGAACGACGGAATGGACAGAACAACGGAATGGACAGAACGACGGAATGGACAGAACGACAGAATGGACAGAACGACAGAATGGACAGAACGACGGAATGGACAGAACGACAGAATGGACAGAACGACGGAACGGACAGAACGACAGAACGACGGAATGGACAGAACGACAGAACGACGGAATGGACAGAACGACGGAATGGACAGAACGACGGAATGGACAGAACGACAGAATGGACAGAACGACGGAACGGACAGAACGACAGAACGACGGAATGGACAGAACGACAGAACGACGGAATGGACAGAACGACGGAATGGACAGAACGACGGAATGGACAGAACGACGGAATGGACAGAACGACAGAACGACAGAATGGACAGAACGACGGAATGGACAGAACGACGGAACAACAGAATGGACAGAACGACAGAACGACGGAATGGACAGAACGACGGAACGACGGAATGGACAGAACGACGGAACAACAGAATGGACAGAACGATGGAATGGTCAGAACGACAGAACGACGGAATGGACAGAACGACGGAATGGACAGAACGACGGAATGGACAGAACGACAGAATGGACAGAACGACAGAATGGACAGAACGACAGAACGACAGAATGGACAGAACGACGGAATGGACAGAACGACGGAACGGACAGAACGACAGAATGGACAGAACGACAGAATGGACAGAACGACAGAACGACAGAACGACGGAATGGACAGAACGACGGAATGGACAGAACGACGGAATGGACAGAACGACGGAATGGACAGAACGACGGAATGGACAGAACGACAGAATGGACAGAACGACAGAATGGACAGAACAACAGAACGACGGAATGGACAGAACGACGGAACGACAGAATGGACAGAACGACGGAATGGACAGAACGACAGAACGACGGAATGGACAGAACGACGGAATGGACAGAACGACAGAATGGACAGAACGACAGAACGACGGAATGGACAGAACGAACAGAATGGACAGAACGACAGAACGACGGAATGGACAGAACGACGGAATGGACAGAACGACAGAATGGACAGAACGACAGAACGACGGAATGGACAGAACGACGGAATGGACAGAACGACAGAACGACGGAATGGGCAGAACGACAGAACGACGGAATGGACAGAACGACAGAATGGACAGAACGACAGAACGACGGAATGGACAGAACGACGGAATGGACAGAACGACAGAATGGACAGAACGACAGAACGACGGAATGGACAGAACGACGGAATGGACAGAACGACGGAACGGACAGAACGACAGAATGGACAGAACGACAGAATGGACAGAACGACAGAACGACGGAATGGACAGAACGACGGAATGGACAGAACGACAAAACGACGGAATGGACAGAACGACGGAATGGACAGAACGACAGAACGACGGAATGGACAGAACAACGGAATGGACAGAACGACGGAATGGACAGAACGACAGAACGACGGAATGGACAGAACGACGGAATGGACAGAACGACGGAATGGACAGAACGACGGAATGGACAGAACGACAGAACGACGGAATGGACAGAACGACGGAACGGACAGAACGACAGAATGGACAGAACGACAGAATGGACAGAACGACAGAACGACGGAATGGACAGAACGACGGAACTGACAGAACGACAGAATGGACAGAACGACGGAACGGACAGAATGGACAGAACGACAGAACGACGGAATGGACAGAACGACAGAACGACGGAATGGACAGAACGACGGAACTGACAGAACGACAGAATGGACAGAACGACGGAATGGACAGAACGACAGAACGACGGAATGGACAGAACGACAGAACGACAGAATGGACAGAACGACGGAATGGACAGAACGACGGAATGGACAGAACGACAGAACGGACAGAACGACAGAACGGACAGAACGACGGAATGGACAGAACGACAGAACGGACAGAACGACAGAACGGACAGAACGACGGAATGGACAGAACGACAGAACGGACAGAACGACGGAATGGACAGAACGACAGAACGACGGAATGGACAGAACGACGGAACGGACAGAACGACAGAATGGACAGAACGACAGAACGGACAGAACGATGGAATGGACAGAACGACAGAACGACGGAATGGACAGAACGACGGAATGGACAGAACGACAGAACGACGGAATGGACAGAACGACGGAACGGACAGAACGACAGAATGGACAGAACGACAGAATGGACAGAACGATGGAATGGACAGAACGACAGAATGGACAGAACGACGGAATGGACAGAACGACGGAATGGACAGAACGACGGAACGGACAGAACGACAGAATGGACAGAACGACGGAATGGACAGAACGACAGAACGACAGAATGGACAGAACGACGGAATGGACAGAACGACAGAACGACGGAATGGACAGAACGACGGAATGGACAGAACGACAGAATGGACAGAACGACGGAATGGACAGAACGACAGAACGGACAGAACGACGGAACGGACAGAACGACAGAACGGACAGAACGACAGAATGGACAGAACGACGGAATGGATAGAACGACAGAATGGACAGAACGACGGAACTGACAGCTCAAAAGAATGGAGAGAATGTCAGAACTGACAGAATGAACTGAATGTCAGAACAGAGAGAACTGAAAGTACGACAAGACAGACAGGACAGATCGAACAACAGAACTGACAGAATGAACAGAACAACAGAATGGAAGGAATGGACAGAACGGCCAGAATGACAGAATTGGCAGAATAACAGAAATGAAAGAATGAGAGAACACACAGAATGACAGAACTGACAGAGCAACAGAACGGACAGTAAGACAGAATGGACAGAATGTCAGAATGGAGAGAATGGACAGAATGACAGAATGGACAACATGAACAGAACAGACTGAACATCAGAACAACACAATGGACAGAATTAACAGAATGACAGTAGGGGGTTAATGGACAGAATGGACAGAACGACAGAACGGACAGAACAGACAGAACAACAGAACTGACAGAACGACAGAACGACAGAATGAACAGAACGGACAGAACGACAGAACTGACAGAACGACAGGATGGACAGAATGTCAAAACTGACAGAAAGACAGAATGGAAAGAATGACAGAATGGATAGAATATCAAAACTGAAAGAACGACAGAACTGACAGAACAAAATAATGGACAGAATGTCAGAATTGACAGTACGACAGAACTGACAGAACTGACTGAATGACAGAAAGGACAGAATGAACAGAACGACAGAAAGAGAGAACAGACCGAACGACAGAACAACACAATGGACAGAATTAACAGAATGACAGAAGGGGTAGAATGTACAGAACGGACAGAACAGACAGAAAAACAGAACTGGCAAAACGACAGAATGGACAGGACAGACAGAATGACAGAATGTCAGAACTGAGAACGAAATAATGGACAGAATATCAGAATTGAGGTACGACAGAACTGACAGAACTGACTGAATGACAGAATGGACAGAATGACAGAACGGACAGAATGACAGAATGCACAGAATGACAGAATGGAGAGAACGACAGAATGACAGAATGGTCAGATCGAAAGAATGGACAGTACTACAGAACTGACAGAACTGACTGAATGACAGAACTGACTGAACGACAGAACGGGAAGAATGGCAGGATTGACAGAATGACAGAACAGATAGAACGACAGAATGAACAGCATGAACAGAACAAATAGAGCGACAGAACAGCAGAATGGACAGAATGAAAAGATCAGACAGAACAGACAGATCAACAGTATGACTGGATGGACAGAATTGACAGAATGACAGAACAGACAGAACAGACAGAACAGACAGAATGTCAGAACTGACAAAAGAACAGAACAGACAAAATGGGCAGAATGTCAGAACTGACAGATCGACAGAATGGACAGAAATAACTAAATGACAGAATGGGCAGAATGGACAGAACGGTCAGAAATGGCATAACGACAAGACAGACAGGACAGACAGAACGACAGAACTGACAGAACTAAGAGAATGGACAGATGGACAGAATATCAAAACTGACAGAAATACAGAATGGACAGAATGTCAGAACTGACAGTATGACAGAATGGTCAGAAAGACAGAATGGATAGAACGACAGATCTGACAGAACGATAGTACGGAGAGAATGTCACAACTGAGAGAACGGGCAGAATGTCAGAACTGACAGAATGACAGAATGCACAGAATGACAGAACTGATAGAATGGACAGAATGGTCAGAAGGGACAGAATGAACAGAACAACACAATGGACAGAAGTAACAGAATGACAGTAGGGAGGTAATGGACAGAACGGACAGAACGACAGAACGGACAGAACAAACAGAACAACAGAATGAACAGAATGGCAGAATGACAGAATGGACAGAACGACAGAACGGACAGAACAGACAGAACGGACAGAATGACAGAATGGATAGAATATCAAAACTGAAAGAACAAAAGAACTGACGGAACAAAATAATGGACAGAATGTTAGAATTGACAGTACGACAGAACCGACAGAACTGATGGAACGACAGAATGGACAGAATGTCAGAACTGTCAGATTGGACAGAATGGACAGAACGCACAGAACGGACAGAACAGATAGAACGGACAGATTGACAGAATGGATAGAATATCAAAACTCAAAGAACAACAGAACTGACAGAACAAAATAATGGACAGAATGTCAGAATTGACAGTATGACGAAATAGACAGCAATGACAAAGCATCAGAATTGACAGAATTGTCAGAACGACAGAACGGCCAGATTGTCAGAACTGACAGAACAACAGAATGATGGAATGGAAATAATGGCAAAACTAACAGAATGACAGAACAGATAGAATGACAGAATGAACAGAACAAACAGAGCGACAGAACAGCAGAATGGACAGAATGAACAGATCTGACAGAACAGACAGATCAACAGTATGACAGGACGGACAGAATTGACAGAATGGCAGAACAGACAGAACGACAGAACAGACAAAAGGACAGAACAGACTGAATGACAGAGCTGATAGTATGACAGAATGTCAGAACTGACAGAATGGACAGCACGACAGATCTGACAGAACGACAGAATGGACAGAATGTGAGAACTGACAAATGTCAGAACGGACAGAATGTCAGAACAACAGAACAACATAAAGGACATAATGAACAGAATGACATAATGAGCAGAATTGATAGAACTGACAGTACGGACAGAACGACAGAAGGGACAGAATCGACAGAAGGTTGGAACTGTCAGAACGACAGAAATGACAGAACAACAGAACAGACAGAATGACAGAATGACAGAAATGACAGATCGATAGAACAGGCAGAACAACAGAACAATGGAATGGACAGAATATCAGAACTGACAGAACGATGGAACAAACAACGACAAAACGGACAGATTACAGAATGGGCAGAATGACAGAAATGAAAGAATGATAAGACACACAGAAAGACAGAGCTGACAGAAGAACAGAACAGACAGAACAGACACAACGGACAGAATGTCAGAGCAGACAGAACAACAGAAAAGACAAAATGACAGAACGGACAGAACTGACAGAACTGACAGAATGGACAGAACGGACAGAATGGACAGAATGGACAGGACGGACAGAATGGACAGAATGGACAGAATGGACAGGACGGACAGAATGGACAGACAGCAGAATTCGCAGAATGACAGAAATGAAGGAATCATAGAACACACAGAATGACAAAACTGACAGAAGAACAGAACAGACGGAACAGACGGAATGAAAGAACTGACAGGACGGACAGAACTTACACAATGGACTGAATATCAGAACGGAAAGAATGGACAGAACGACAGAATAACAGAACAGACAGAATAAACAGAGCGACAGACTGGATGGAATGGACAGAACTGACAGAAGGGACAGAATGATGGAACTGACAGATTGACAGAATGGAGAGAATGTCAGAACTGACTGAATGACAGAACTGATAGATGTGACAGAACGATAGAACAGACAGTACAATAGAACTGACAGAATGAACAGAACGACAGAACTGACAGAACGTCAAAACAGATAGAACGGACAGAATGACGGAATGACACAATGGACAAAAAGACAAAACAATGGAATAGGCAGTACAGCAGAACAACAGAACATACAGAACGACAGAATGGACAGAATGGACAGAACAGACAGAACGGGGATAGTTTAACATTTCTCCACGTTACATTCCACCTGCCATGTTCTTTTCTACTCACTTACCCTGTCTATAGAATCATAGAACCATAGAACAGTTACAGCACAGAAGGAGGCCATTTGGCCCATCTTGTCCACGCCAGCTCGAGGTCACCCAGGTGCCCTTTCTAATCCCACCTTCCTGCACCCGGCCCATAGCCTTGCAGCTTACAGTACTTAAGGTGCAGATCCAGGTACTTTTTAAAAGAGTTTAAAGTTTCTGCCTCTATCACCAACTTGGGCAGTCTATAACAAAAACAAAATTACCTGGAAAAACTCAGCAGGTCTGGCAGCATCGGCGGAGAAGAGCAAAGTTGACGTTTCGAGTCCTCATGACCCTTGGGCAGTCTATATCTCTTTCCTCCTCACTGTAAGTTCCTCATAGCTTATTGCCATCTAACTTTGTATGATTAACAAACATAGACAAATTACACAGAGATAAAAACAAAAAAACTGCGGATGCTGGAAATCCAAAACAAAAACAGAATTACCTGGAAAAACTCAGCAGGTCTGGCAGCATCGGCGGAGAACCTCCGCCGATGCTGCCAGACCTGCTGAGTTTTTCCAGGTAATTCTGTTTTTGTTATAGACAAATTACACTTTAGCTAAAATCATTGATATAATTCTATGAGTGACAACTGTTTTAAGGCTCTGACCCAGTCACCTAAAAAGTGGGCCCCATGATCTTAGCAGTGGGGCCAATTCTTGTGCACAAGAACATAAGAAATAGGGGCAGGAGTAGACCACTCGGCCCATTGAGCCTGCTCCGCCATTCAATACGACCATGGCTGATCTCGGACTTCAACTCCATTCTCCCTCCCAAATTCCTTAATTTCCCAAGAGACCAAAAACCTGTCTCTCTCTCAGCCTTAAAGGTATTTAATGATGGAGCATCCACAACCCTCTGAGGTAGAGAATTCCAAAGATTCACAACCCTTTGAGTGAAGTAATTCCCCCCTCATCTCCATCCTAAATGGTCCACCCCTTATCCCGAGACTGTGACCCCGTGTTTTAGATTCCCCGACCAATGGAAACAATCTCTCAGCGTCCACCCTGTCAAACCCCTTCACAAAATGAAGGTTTCAATAAGATCCCCTCTCATTCTTCCAAACTTCAGAGAATATAGACCCAATTTACTCAACCTCTCATCATAGGACAACCCCCTCATCCAAGGGATCAATCTAGTGACCATTCACTGTACTGCCTCTAATGCAAGTATAGGCACAAATATTTATTCAATGTCTCTGCCATTCCTCATGATTGAATCTGGTCATCCCACTCCTAAATTGGTCTACTTTGCACCTCTTTTACACCTGACCTACAGCACATACCAATTCCCACCCTTGCATGTCTTGTTTGTGTAATAAAGGACCCAATTTTAATGGGACCTTTATTACACATTAATAAGGACCCCATCCCCTCCCCTAGCCACTGGTCACATGCTGAGGGCAGAGGACAAAGTTCCTACTCATGGTGAAGAAGTCTGAGGTTGGATGGAGCCTGGAAAGGAGGTACAGTCTGAAATATCTCCAATCCTGCCAGAGAGGCCATTCCCAGAATAAGTGGAGTTTTGGGTGTTTGGTGCATATCAAAGGTTGAAGATTAATGTTCAATATTGCACCTGTCTAAAAGAGGCACACTCCAATGCCCCTTCAGCTCACTCTTTACTGTACTGTTTCAATCCCTCGATAAAGATATTCAGGTCCTGAGATACCTTTTAAACAAGCACATGTTTCAGAAAGTCTGTTCAGCTTGATCAAAGGAGAAAGTCTAATCTCGTACAGATTGGAGTCCTCGGCAGGTTTTTTTTTAACCTGTGCACATGTGTGTTATCTTTGCTATGGAGACTGGGCTCTGTTTTCTTTGTTACCATGGTAACTGAAGGCTTTCTGGCGCAAGCCCTTTGCTCCTCATAGAGCTTTCAAAGCGTCTGCTGAGTGAGACAAAGAAAGGCCGGCAGTAATTTGGGACTGAAAAATCCACCAGCATTTTATATTCACACATTTATTCTCCATGATTTGCAGAAAATCTGTGGTGTATTATTGTTTATCTCATTGGAAATATGGGGAAGAGTAAGTTTACGCCTGACCAACTGTACCATTTGAATCGATAACTCATACGAAAATAAACATGCTTTTGAATTTTGTAATAAAAATAATGAATTTGCAAATTAATTTCCAATCTGGTTCAAGATCAGCATGTGGGGATGAGTTTCAACACTGACCTTTACTTGTGGAGATCAGGATCATTTGGCAGAGTTCAGTAATCTTTGTTAATATTCATCATATTTGTCGTGTGACATTTTATTTACACGTTGAGGGTTGGCAGTTGTACACTGTAGCCAGAGCGATAAGAAATGAGTAGACACCTCAGGTGATCACTATTCTGTTTATGCTGCAGAGTGGTTACGTTAATCCAGGCTACTGGGATTATGTCGAATTACATAGAAATTACAACATGGAAATGGGCCATTTGGTCCACCCAGCGCACGCTGGCGTCTATTCTCCACATGGTTCTCTTTATCCCCCTTTCCCTCAATACCTAGCAAAACTATTATTAAATGTTGACATTGATTTTGCTCCAAGCACTAACATTCCACAGGTTGTTTGTAAAAACGTTTCTCTCTTTCCTAGGTCTGTTGTGTTTGATCTTATTTCTATTTCCCCTCAAACTGGAGAAAAATCGATTTCTGTCAGTTCTGTTGCCGTTGCTTCATCAAGTTAAATACCTCTTATCAAATCAGCCCATAATCTTGGCTGTGCTAATGAAAGCAGCTCCAACTTCTCTAGTCTTTCTTTTTATTTCTATTCCCTCACATCAGGCAGCATCCCAGTGAATCTGAGTCATTCCCTGTCTGTTCCCTCAACATCCTACCTGTGGCATCAAGACCAAAACTGCCCTCAATCTCCAATTGTTATAGGCCCTGTGACAATGGCCATGTGGTAGGGTGGAGCATAAAGGAAGAAATCACTGGAGCTTGTCAGAAAGGCATGGCGACAATCATGGGAGATTTTAAATTACATATAGACTGGAAAAGTCAGATGGGCAAAAATAGCCTGGATGAGGAGCACATTGAATGTTTTTGAGATAGTTTCTTAGAACAACATGTTCTGGAGCCAACCAGAGAGCTGGCTATACTAGACCTGGTATTGAACAATGAATGGAGGTAATTAATGGTCTCATACTGAAGGTTCCCCTAGGTAGTAGCGACCATAATATGATTGACTTTTACATTCAGTTTGAGGGAGAGAGGAGCGGGTCTGAGACTATGTTTTTAAACTTAAATAAGGGCAATTATGAGGACATGAAAGCTGAGTTGGCTAAAGTGAATTGGTAAATGAAGTTAAGGGATAGGTCTGTAGGAATGCAGTGGCTAATATTTAAGGGAATATTTCAGAATGCACAGAATGGATACATGCCAATGTGTTAGAAAAATCCCAAAGGACGGACACATCATCCATGGTTAACTAGAAAGATTAAAGACACTATCAAGCTTAAAGAAAAAGCATATAATTGTGCAAAGACAGGTGGCAGGTCAGAAGATTGGACAGGATATAAGGAACAGCAAAAATGACTAAAAGACCAATAAGAAGGGAAAATTAGAATATGGGAGAAAGCTAGCCAGAAATATAGGGGAGAGTTATGTCCTTGGCTTGTGGGATTAGTGGGGATGGGTGGAGGTAGCTGGGAAGCCGCCCCCCACTTGCAATCGGCAAAGCTCCGCGATTTTACACGGACGGGCCTTTTAAGCGGCATCACTGAGCATGTGGGCGGGGGAGGAGTGCGAGTGGGCCTAGCGCAAGATGCACGCATGTGTGTGAGAGAGCACAGAAAGATCCCCCGAGACACAGAGCTACTCCAGGGGAATGAAGAATACATTGAAACAATTAATGAACATCTGAAAAATGTAATGAAACATGTCCCCTCATGTGGCTCTGTCACATGAGCAGGGGACATGGTTTTAATTAAAAAATAAAGTTTTTATTTGATTTTAATTTGCTTTTGGAGAGCTCATTCCACCCGTGGATGAGCTTTCCGAAAAATTGCAAAGGCCGCTTGGCCCTTTTGCCTGCCCTTCGACCGTTAGGTTGAACGGGCAGTGAAAAAAATAAACTCAATTGTTAAGTTGGTGGACTTAACAGGCCTTTTAATTGTGGGCGGGCAGGCAGCTGGCTCCATCGCATGCCCGCTGACCGGACTGTCGCGCGACCACACGTTGATGTCAGCACGTTCAGCCGACATCATCGCGCGTCATTTCACGCTGGTTCAGGTCGGGCGCATGGCCACCAGCCGAGCTTAAAATGCTGGCCACAAAAACAGATAGTGAGAGTTTTTATAAATATCTTAAAAAGGTACGAGTTAACGAAGTGAGCACTGTTCCTCTAGAAAGTGAGTGTGGGAAATTGATAATGGAAAACAAGGTGGAGGCAGATGAATTGAATGGGTATTTTACATTCGTTTTCACCCTAGAGCAGGATACATGTAACATCCCAGAAGCAGCTAAAAACCAGGAAATGGAAGGGAGGAACTCAGGAAAATTACAGTCACCAGAGAAATGGTACTGAGTAAATTGTTGGAGCTGCGGACTGACAAAAGCCTGGGTCCTGATGGACTTCACTCAAGGGTCTTAATAGAAGTGTCTAGTGTGATAGTTGCTGCATTGATTTTAATTTTCCAAAACTTCCTAGGTTCGGGGAAGGTCCCATTAGATTGGAAGATAGCAAATGTATCTCTGTTATTCAAAAAGGGAGGGAGGCAGAAAGCGGGAAACTACAGGCCAGTTAGCTTAACGCCTGTCATAGGGAAAATATTAGAAGCTATTATTAAATAAGTTATAGCAGGGCACTTGGATATGTTCAAAGTTATCAGGCAGAGTCAGCATGGTTTTGTGAAAGGGAAATTGTGTTTAACCAACTTAATGGAGTTCTGTGAGGAAGTAACTTGTGCTGTGGATAAAGGGGAACTGGTGGATATACCAGAAGGCATTTGGTAAAGTGCCACATCAAAGGTTATTGCGGAAAATAAAAGCTCATGGTATAGGGGATAACATATTAGCATGGATAGAAGATTGACTGGCTCACAGGAAGCAGAGAGTCAGGAGTGTGATGGAATATTCACCACTTGCCTGGATGAGTGCAGCGCCAAAAACACTGAAGAAGCTTGACACCATCCAGGACAAAGCAGCCTGCTTGATTGGCACCACATCCACAAACATTCACTCCCTCCACCACCAATGCACAGTAGCAGCAGTGTGTACAATCTACAAGATGCATTGCAGGAACTCCTCCTTCGAGCCTCCTTTAACAGCACCTTCCAAACCTGTGACCTCTGCCACCTATAAAAGGACAAGTGCAGCAGACACATGGGAACACCACTACCTGGAAGTTCCCCTCCGTGCCACTCACCATCCTTGGAAATATATCGCCGTTTCTTCACTGTCGCTGGGTCAAAATCCTGGAACTCCCTCCCTAACAGCGCTGTGGGTGTACCTATACCACATGGACTGCAGCGGTTCAAAAGGTAACTCACCATACCTTCACAAGGGCAATTAGGGATGGGCAATAAATGCTGGCCCAGCCAGTGACACCCACATCCTGTGAAAGAAAATTAAAAAAAAATATTGGTTGGATTGGATTTGTCCTGCTTTTTGTGATCAAGAATAGCCGAGCAATTTTGCGCTGCTTTGGGTAGACACCTGTGGCTGTACTTGGACTGTTAGGCTAGTGGTGCAGCTAGTTCTTCAACAATGTGGCCAGAATGTTGACTTTACTGTATCCGGTGTGCTCAGATATTTGTTGGTATCATGTGGAGTGAATTTAATTGGCTATAGACTGGAATCATACACTGGGGTCTTCAGGAGGAGGCCGAGATGAATCATCTACTTGGCACTTTTGGTTGAAACTGGTTGCAAGATTTCAGCCTTGCCTCTTTCATTCAGGTGTTGTGTTCCAACATCATTGAGAATGTGAATGTTTATGGACCCATCTCCAAAGAGTTGTTAAGTTGTTCTCTGCTTTTCATGATTGGATGTGGCAGGAATGCATATCTTTGGTCTGATCCATTGGTTGTGCATTAGTTTAGGATCTGCATTGGATGCTTCTTCCACTGTTTAGTTACAAGTCATTGATCTGAATGGGATGCAGCCTAGGTTGCTGAAGAAGGTTAGGCTGGAGATAGCTTAAACTCTGATCACATTCTTTAATTCTCCTTGAATAATAGAATGATGCCAGAGGACTGAGGGATTGCAAATTTTATTTTTCAACAAAGGAGAAATGGATAAACTAAATAATTAAAACCTTGTAGCCAATCAATCTAATGTCAGTCATGGGAAAACTACCGGAGACCAATGTCATGAAAAAAATTTGGAAAATCGTGGTTAATAGAGGCATCATGGATTTCCTGAAGTCTCTGACCAACCTGATTGAGTTCTTTGATGAAACAAAGGGAGAGTTGATTGAAGGTAGTGTAGTGGACGTTATATATGGATTTTCAAAAGGCTTTTGATAAAAGTAGCTCATAACAGATTTGTTCAAAAAATAGAAGAACATGAGATTAAATGGATGGGTAATAACTTGGATACAAAATTGGTGAAGGGATGGGGGCAGAGAATAGTGGTGAAAAGCTATTGTTCTGACAGGAGAGAAGGACACAATACATGTCCTCTGGGGTCAGTGTTAGGGCCGTCACTTCTCTTGTTATATATAAATGACATAGGGAATAGGGAATACGATTTCAAAGTTTGAAGATGATACAAAACTTGGCATTGTAACAACTAGTGATCAGGATAGTGGCAAACTTCAAGAGGATATAGGGCAGACTGGTGAAATGGGCAGACACAAGTCTGGTGAAACTTAATGTGGATAAGTGTGAACTGACACACTTTAAGGAAGGTAAGCTGAGGAGGCAATATAATCTAAAAACAGGGGTACCTGGGGATAGATATTCAAAAACCCTTGAAGGTGGCAGGCAAGTTGATTTGGCCTTTTTAAAAGTGTATGGAGTATTTGGCCTTGTGAACTGGGGCACTGAATACAGAAGTAAGGAATTCATGCTGGAACTTTTCGAAATTCTGCTTAGGCCTCTGTTGGAGTTCTGCACAGTTCTGGGCAGCAGATTTTAGGTAGGGTATCAAGGTTCCGGAGAGGGAAAGAAACAAGTTTGTCAGGATGAAGACAGGGAGACATTTGAATAGGAAAAGCTGGGTTTGTTCTCCTCAGCCTGGAGTAGATTAGGGGCAGAATTAACAGGGTATTCAAAACGTGAAGAATTTGATAGAGGTAATAGGTTGACACTATTCCCACTGGCAAATGGTTTGGTAACCAGAGGTCATAGATTTAAAATAATTGGCAAAATAATTAGCAAAAGATCCAGAGGAAAGGAGATTTTTTATTGCACAGAGAAATGTGAAGATCTGGAACCGTCTACCTGATAGTGTGGTGGAATCAGATTCCACAGGAACTTTCAAAAGGCAATTGGACAAGTGCTTGAAGAAGATTAATTTTCAGGGGAATATACTGGGGAGTGGGACTAATTGGATAACTCTTTCAAAAAGTCAGCACAGGCATGAGGGAGTGAATGGTCTCCTGTGTTGTAAGATTCTCCGATTCAGTGTCCACGTAGCTCTTATTTGTTGCACTTTCATTAGGTTAGCACCTCATTCTGAGGTAAGTCTGGTGCTGCTCCTGGCATTGTTCTCCTATACTCTTTATTGGACCAGGGTGCATCCCCCAGTTTGATGGTAACCATGTCAGGCCATGGAGTTCCAGATTGTGGTGGAATCTAATTCTGCTTCTGCAGTTAGACTCATGTATGCTCAGTTTGGAGTTGCTCTGAATCTATCCCATTTAACACAGTGTAGTTCCACAAAACGCAATGGAGGTTATTGTCAGTTTGATTATAAAAGTCGCTGGTTAGACCACACAGAATCATACAGCACAGAAGCAGACCAGTCTGCCTATCCTAGCTCTTTGCAAGAACTTCCCAATTAGTCCCATTTGCTGTTCATTCTCCAAATCCCTGTCAATGTTTCCTTTTCGAGTATTTATCCAATCTCCTTTTGAAAGTTATTATTGAAACTGCTTCCACTGCCCTTTCAGGCAGCACTTTCCAGATCATAACAACTCGCTGTGTAACCATTCTTTCCCCCTCAGGCCATCTCTGGTTCGTTTGCCAATTTCCTTAAATCTGTTTTCTCTGGTTACTGACCCTCCTGCCATAGGAAACAGTTCACAGATTCACACAGTGCAGAAGAGGGTCTTCAGGCCATCGAGTCTGCACCAACACATGAGAAACACCTGACCTACCTACCTAATCCCATTGACCAACACTTGGCCATTAGCCTTGAATGTTCTTCTTATTTTACTGCCTTAAAACCTTTCAATGTTTTGTATGCCTCTATCTGTGCTTCCCTTAATCTCCTGTCTTTAAGGAGAACAACTCCAGTTTCTCTAGTTATTTTATGTAACTTACATCTTTTGTCCCTGGTACGATTCTAGTAAATCTTTTCTGCACCCTCTCCAAGGTGTGTGAAGAGAAAAAGATTGGTGAAGACAATTGTAGGTCCCACACAGTCAGAAACGGGAATTTATAATGGGGAACAAAGAAATGGCTGACCAACTAAATACATACTTTGGTTCTGTCTTCACAAAGGAGTACACAAATAACATACCAGAAATGTTGGGGACACAGGGTTTAGCGAGAGGGAGGAACTGAAAGAAATCAGTATTAGTAGGGAAATGATGTTGGGGAAATTGACGAGATTGAAGGCTGATAAATCCCCAGGGCCTGATAATCTACATCCCAGAGTACTTAAGGAAGTGGCCCTAGAAATAGTGGATGCATTGGTGGTCTTCTTCCAAGATTCTATAGACTCTGGAACAGTTCCTACAGATTGGAGGATAGCTAATGTAACCCCATTATTTAAAAAGGGAGGTGGAGAGAAAACAGGGAATTATAGACCAGTCAGCCTGACGTTGATAGTGGGGAAAATTCTAGAATCTATTATAAATGATTTAATAGCTGAGCACATGGAAAACAGTGGCAGAATCGGCCAGAGTCAGCATGGATTTATGAAAGGGAAATCATGCTTGATAAATCTACTGGAATTTTTTGAGGATGTAACTAGTAGAGTTGATGAGGGGAAGCCAGTGGATGTGGTTTATTTGGACTTTCAGAAGACTTTCAACAAAGTCCCATGTAAGAGATTGGTGTGTAAAGTTAAAGCACATGGGATTGGGGGTAATGTATTGAGATGGATAAAAAACTGGTTGGCAGACAGGAAACAAAGAGTAGGAATAAACGGGTCTTTTTCCGAATGGCAGGCAGTGACTAGTGGGGTACCGCAGGGATCGGTGCTGGGACGCCAGCTATTCACAATATATATTAATGATTTAGATGAGGGAACTAAATGTAATATCTCCAAATTTGCAGATGACACAAAGCTGGGTGGGAGGGTGAGCTGTGAGGAGGATGCAGAGATGCTTCAGTGTGATTTGGACAAGCTGAGTGAGTGGCCAAATGCATGGCAGGGTGCAGTATAATGTGGATAAATGTGAGGTTATCCACTTTGGTAGCAAAAACATGAAGGCAGATTTTTATCTGAATAGCTATAAATTAAGAGAGGGGAATGTGCAACGAGACCTGGATGTCCTTGTACACCAGTCGCTGAAGGTAAGCATGCAGGTGCAGCAGGCGGTAAAGAAGGTAAATGGTATGTTGGCCTTCATAGCGAGAGGATTCGAGTACAGGAGCAGGGGTGTCTTGCTGCAATTGTACAGGGCCTTGGTGAGACCACACCTAGAATATTGTGCGCAGTTTTGGTCTCCTTATCTGAGGAAGGATGTACTTGCTACAGAGGAAGTTCAGTGAAGGTTTACCCGACTGATTCCTGGGATGGCGGGACTGACATATGAGGAGAGATTGAGTCGGTTAGGATTATATTCACTGGAGTTCAGGAGAATGAGGGGGGATCTCATAGAAACCTATAAAATTCTAACAGGACTAGACAGGGTAGATATAGGAAGGATGTTCCCAATGGTGGGGGAGTCCAGAACCAGGGTCACAGTCTAAGGATACGGGGTAGACCATTTAGGACTGAGATGATTAGAAATGTCTTCACCCAGAGAGTGGTGAGTCTGTGGAATTCGCTACCACAGAAAGTAGCTGAGGCCAAAACATTGTATATTTTCAAGAAGGAGTTAGATGTAGCTCTTGGGGAGAAAGAGATCAAAGGGTATGGGGAGAAAGTGGGAGCAGGCTATTGAGTTGGATGATCAGCCATGATCATAATGAATGGCGGAGCAGGCTCGAAGGGCCGAATGGCCTACTCCTGCTCCTGGTTTCTGTGTTAAGTCCTTGACATCTTTTCTAAAATGCGGTGCCCAGAGTTGACATAATACTCCAGCTGGGGCTTAAGCTGTTTTTTTTATAAAGTTTTAACAGAACTGCCTGTCCTTTACCCTCTCGGGCTTGAATCTTCTGGTCAGTGTGTGGGGCTGAGCCCCACTCACCAACACATTAAATGATGCGCGGTGATGTCGAGCGTGCATTCCGGTGTCACTGCGCCTCATTCAGGTTTTCAGTTTGGCGGGAGCGCACCGGAGTTGGCTGCACGCCCACTGAACTGTTAAAGGCCTATTAAGATCATTTAAATAGCAATTTAAACAATTAGCAGGGTTGGCCATCCAGCCTTAAGGTTATCGGGCAGGTGAAGAGCCCAGGCGGCCTTCGCATTTTTCATGGAACCTCATCCACGAGCGGGAGGAGGTTTCGTGAAGGGTTTTTAAATTTTAATAAAAATTTTAAATAAAATTCGTAGACATGTCCCAGCTCATGTGACACTATCACATGAGGGGACATGTCTGAATAATTAAAATAAATCTTTTTATTGACTTTTTGATAATGGAGTTAATCCTCTTGAGGCAGCTCTGTGCCTCAGGGAGATTTCTGCACTCTTACACTCGCTGACTCTCCCTCCTGCACGCCCCCGCCTCCACCCACCCACACAGGGAGCAGTCAGTGCTTCCGGGTGAGCGTCACGCTGGGTAGGCCCTAACTGACCCACCCATGTAAAATGGCCCACGGCCGCTCCCCCTCACCCCCCACAACGGGGAGAAAATTCTCCCCTCTGTTCCTAATTTCCTAAGGATCCTGTCAGATTTTCGAACAGCTTTCACAACTTGACCTGCCACACTCAAAGTTTTGTGTACACAATCCCCCAAGTCTCCCTGTTCCTGCATCCCCTTTAAAATGGTGCCATTTAGTTTATTTTGCCTCCTTCCATTCCTCCTAACAAAATGAATCACTTCACTAAATCTGTGTTAAATTTCAGCTGCTATGGATCTACCCATTTAACCACTGTGTGTCCCCCTGAATTCTGTTACCATCTAGTTCACTTTTTACTACATTTCTGAGTTCTGTGTCATCTGCAAACATTGAAATTATGGGCTAAATGTTATGGGGCAGGGGCAGGGATTACTGCTAGGCACCCAACCCAACCCCCAACCAAAGAAAAGTAGACATGGTTGCCCTGCAGCTGTAATGCTTTCCAGGCTGTCTTACGAGATGAAGGTCAGAATTCTGCCCCTCAGTGGGATGGGGTCTTGGCCTGAAGAGCTGCCAGCCAATCTAAAGGCCAGGCAGTAAGGTACGAAGTTGTGGGGGTGGGGGGGGGGGGTGGGTGTAAGATCATGGGCGGTGGGTCATGGGGTCGCCCTTAATGCACACAGGGCACTTTCCAAAGGAAGTATCTCCCCTTCCCATCCTTCACCAAAGCTGGAGAAACATAGCTTGCAACTCTAAAGCCCATGGCCATTGGCCAATGTATTATAGTGGTTGAGGCAGATTGAGGGCCTTAAATGGGCAATAATTGGATGTCAAAAGTTTCCATGGTATTATTCTGAAGAAGAGCAGGGAATTCTTCTTGGTGCCTTGGACAATATTTATCCCTCAAACCAATATCACGATAAAAACAAATGGCCTGGTCATTGTCACGTTTCTGTTTGTGGGAACTTGCTGTGTGCAAATTAGCTTCTGAGTTTCCCACATCACAACAGTCACTCCAATTCAAAAGTACTTCATTGGCTACAAAACACTTCACCACATCATGAGGTCATGAAAGGTGCTACAGAAATACATTTCTTTATTTCTGCTGTTCATTCTGGGTGGAATTTTCCGTGTCTGTTGGTGTCGGGTGTCATGGCCGGCGTGAGCAGATAATATGGTGGGAAGGCCAAAAATCAGTTTGCGATCATCCACTCCACCTGTCAATGGTGGGCTGCGATTCCCACCACCGCACATCTGGACCTTCATTGCAATACATCTGCTTATCAGCTGAGCGAGCCCAGCTCGCCGGGATCAGTCCCCCACGCTGGATTATCCAGGCATGTTGGTGTGCTCTCACAACTGTACATAAGCGGCGTGCACCTGCCAAGCTGCAGTTCGCTTGGGGATTCGAGGTTTGTTTGCCTATCTTGCTTCGGACAGCACTCACAGTCATCAGCGCCAGGCTCCACAGGCAGCACCACATCACTGTTAGGGAGGCTCACGGGCAGCTCCCTACCTCCCAGACCAGCCGTAAGGCAGGGGCAGCTTTTCAATGGCTGCAGGGTGAGGGCTTGTTTGGGGGAGAGGTAGAAGTGGCCTCAGGCTGCAGGGCGAGGGCTGTACTGGGGAAGGGCGGTATCCCAGGGTGTGTGTGGGGACACTTGTTGATCTGTGCAAGTGGCCTCAAGATGGTGAGGGCTGAGGAGGCAGTCTCCAGAGGAGATGAGGCCAGACGGAGATGTGAGGGTTGCTCACCATGAGTGCTCAACCTGACTGCTCATTAATGCTGCTCAGCATGACTTCTCACTACTCCAACTCACCATTGTTGCTCACCATTGCTGCTCACTATGACTCTTCACCATGACAGCTCACCACTGCTGCTCACGATGACTGCTCACCATGATGGTTCACCATGATGGCTCAACATGACCACCCACCATTACTGCTCACTACTGCTGCCCGCAAATGCTGCTCAGCCTGGCTGCTCAGTATGACTGCTCACCATTGCTGCTCACAATGACTGGTCACCTTGATTCCTTACCATTACTGCTTACCATGACTGTTCACCATTGCTGCTAACTATCATTCATCCACTTACTGCTCATCATTACTGCTTGCCATTGTTGCACACAGTTGCGCCTCATTATGACAGCTCACCACTGTTTCTCACCATGACTGATCACCATGACCACTCACCATGGCTGCTCACCATGACTGCTCACTAGTATTCATCCACTTACTGCTCATCATGACTGCTCGCCATTACTGCCCACTATTATTCATCAACTTACTGCTCATCATGACTGCTCACCATTGCTGTTCACCATGACTGCTCACTGTTAAAGCTCATCATTCCTACTCACCATTTTGGCTCACCCTTGCTGCTTGCCAAGAATCCTATCCATGACAGCACACCATTGCTGCTCACTGTTAAAGCTCATCATACTTACTCACCATTTTTGCTTGGCATTGCTGCTCACCATGACTCCTCACTATGCCGGCTCACCATGGCTGATTGTCATGACTGCTCACCATTGTTAGTCATCATGACTGCTCACATTGATTACTTAACATGACTGCTCATTATTGCAGCACATCATTACTACTCACCATTGCTGCTGATCTTTACTCCTCACCATGACAGCTCACAATTGCTGCTCACTATGGCTGCTTACCATGACTGCTGACCATTACTGCTCAGCGTGATTGCTTACCATTGCTGCTCCTCTTTCTTGCTCACTGTTACTGCTCACCATGACTGCTCACCATGACTGCTCACCATTGCTGCTTGCCATTGCTGCTTAGCATTGCTGCTTGCCATTGCTGCTTGGCATTGCTGCTTGGCATTGCTGCTCACTATTGTTGCTCACCAATATTGCTCACCATGAAGCCTCACCATGACTGCTCACCATTGTTGCTCATCATGACTGCTCACGTTGATTGCTTAACATGACTGCTCACCATTGCTGCTCATCATTATTATTTGCCATTGCTGCTGACCATTAATCCTCACCATGGCAGCTCACCATTGCTGCTCACTGTGGTTGCTCAGCATGACTGCTCACCATTGCTGCTCCCCATTGCTGCTCACTGTTACTACTCACCATGACTGCTCACCATTTCTGCTCACCAGTGCTGCTCAGCATGACTGCTCACCATTGCTGCTCCCCATTGCTGCTCACTGTTACTATTCATCATGATGCCTCGCCATGAGAACTCAATATTTCTGGTTGCCATTGCTGCTCGCCATTATGACTCATCATTACTGGTCACCATTGTGGCTCACCATGATTGCTCACCATTTCTGCTCACCAGTGCTGCTCAGCATGACTGCTCACCATTGCTGCTCCCCATTGTTGCTCACTGTTACTACTCACCATGACTCCTCACCATGAGAACTCAACATTTCTGGTCGCCATTGCTGCTCACCATTATGACTCATCATTACTGACCACCATTGTTGCTCACCATTACCATTCAATATTGCTTCTCACTATTACTGCTCACAATAACTGCTCACCATTGCTGCTCACCATTACTGCCCACCATTACAGCCCTCCATTACTGCTCACCATTATTGCTCACCATGATTGCTAACTATTGCTGCTCACCATGGTTGCACACTATGATTTCTCACCAATACTCCTTACCATGACTGTTCATTATTACTGCTCAGCATGATACTCACCTTTGCTGCTCACTGTTACTGCTCACTATTGGACCTCAACATGACAGCTCACCATTGCTGATCACTGTTAATGCTCATTATTCCTAATCACCATTTTTGCTCACCATTGTTGCTCAACATTGCTATTCAACATTGTTGCTCACCATTGATGCTCATCATGACTCCTCCCGATGTCAGCTCACCATTGCTGCACACCATGGCTGCTCATCATGACTGCTGACCATGACCACTACACCACGACCGCTCCCCATTACTGATCACCATGTCTGCTCACTTTGACTGCTCATCATTACTGCTCACTATTGGAGCTCAAAATAATTGCTCACCATTGCTTAGTACTATTGCTTCTCAACATGACTGCTCACCATTTCTACTCACCATTGTTGCTTATCATGACTCCTCACCATGACAGCTCACCATGGTTGCTCAACATGACTGCTCACCATTTCTACTCACCATTGTTGCTTATCATGACTCCTCACCATGACAGCTCACCATTGCTGTTCACCATGGCTGCTCACCATGACCACTCACCATGGCTGCTCTACATGACTGCTCACCATGGCCGCTCACCATGACGACTCACCATGGCTGCTCAACATGGCTGCTCATCACGACTGCTCATCATTACTGCTCACTATTGCTGCCCTCTAACACTGCTCACCAGTACTGTTCACCATTGCTGCTTACTATTACTGCTCAACATTACTTCTCACTATTGCTGCTCACCAAGGCTGCTCACCATGACTGCTGTCCACTGTTGCTCACAATTACTGCTGGCCATGACTCCTTACCTCTGTTCATAATTACTACATACCATGACTATTCACAATTACTGTTCATCATAACTACTCACCAGGACTCCTCACCATTGCTATTCATCATGACAACCCAGCATCGCTGCTCACAATAGCTATTCTCCATGACTGATCACCATTGCTGCTCACCATTGTTGCTCTCAACTACTGGTCCCTATTACTGCTCACCATGACTGCTGGCCAATACTTTTAATCATTGCTGTCCATCATTACTTTTCACCATTACTGCTTGCTATGATTGTCCACCATTACTGCTCACCATTGCTGCTTACCATTACCTCTCACCATTACTGCTCACCATGACATGCTCAGCATTACTGCTCACCATTGCTTCTCAGCATTACTGCTCACTGTTACTGTTCACTATTACTATTCACTATGATTGACTGTCATTGCTGCTCACCATGTCTGCTCATCATTGTTGCTTACTCTTACTTCCAACCATTGCTGCACATCATTATTTCTCAGCATTACAACTCACCATTACTCACCACTATTACTGTGCATTATGGCTGTTCACCATTGCTGCTCACCATGACAGCTCCCAATTGCTGCTCACTATTACTACTCAACATTGCTGCTCTCAATTATTGGCCACCATGGCTGCTCACAAATATTGCTCACAAATGCTGCTTACCATTGTTGATCATCATGACTGCTCCCTATTACTGCTCACCATGTCTGCTCACTTTGACTGTGCTTCATTACTGCTCACCATGACTACTTACCATGACTTTTCATCATTACTGTTGGAGCTCAACATGACTGCTCATCATTGCTGGGTGCCATTAATCCTCACAATTTCTGCTCACATGACTGTTCACAATTGCTGCTAAATATTACTGCTCAACATTGCTGTTTGCTATTACTTCTAACTATTACTGCTTGCCATGACTATTCACCATGACTCCTCAATGCTGCAGCTCACCATTTCTGCTCACCATTATTGGTCACCATGACTGCTGCCTAATACTTCTCATCAATGCTGCTCACCATTGTTGCTCACAATTAATACTCACCATTACTGCTCACCATTGATGCTCACCATTACTGCTCACCATCACTGCACACCAAGAATGCTAATCGTTGCTGATCAACATGACTCCTTACCATGACTGCTCACAATGAATGTCCAGCATGACTGCTCACCATCATTGCTCACCATTTCCACTCACCACGACTGCTAATCATTGCTGTTCACCATGAATCCTCACCATAACAGCTCACCATTACTGCTCACCATGTCTGCTCACTTTACACATCAATATTGCTCACCATGACTACTCACCATGACTGCTCATCATTACTGCTTACCATTGCTGCTTTCCAATACTGTTCACCATGTCTGCTCACTATAATTGCTCATGAATACTTCCTACCATTGCTGCTCACGATTACTGCTCACCATTGCTGCTGACTGTTACAGCTCACCATTGCTGCTTGCAATTGCTGCTCACTATGGCAGCTCACCAGTGCTACTCACCATACCTGCTCACAATCACTGCACGTCATCCTGCTCACCATGACTACTCACCATGACTGCTCACCATGGTTGCTCATCATTTATGTTCATAATTATTGCACACCATTGCTGCCCTCCAATGCTGCTCATCATTGCTGCTCACCATTACTTCTCACCATTGCAGCTCAGCATTACTGCTCACCATGGCTGCTCACCATGACTGCTCAGTATTACTGCTCCCCATTGCTGCTCGCCATTGCTGCTTACCATTGCTGCTTACTTTGACTGCTGACCATAACTGCTGATGAATACTTCCTACCATTGCTGCTCACCATTACTGGTCATTATTGCTGCTTATAGTTATTGCTCACCATGCCTGCTCACCATGACTACTGATGAAAACATCAAATAATTGCTACTCACCATTTAGTGCTCAACATTGCTGCTCACTGTTACTGCACCCCATGACCGCACACCAGCACTGCTCACCATTGCTGTTCAACATGGCTGCTCATAATTGATGTTCACTGTTAAAGCTCATCATTCCTATTCACAATTATTGCTCATCAGTCTGCTCACCAAGACTCCTCTCTGTAGCGGTTCACCATTGTTGCTCACCATGACTGCTCATCATTGCTGCGCACCAGTGCCACTCACCATTATGGCTGAGCATTGTTGCTCACCATGACTGCTCACAATTGCTACTCAGAATTACTGCTCACCATTGCTGCTCATCATTACTTAACATTACTGCTTGTCATGGCTGCTCACCATGATTGCTGAACATTGCTGATCACCATTACTGCTCAACTTGACTGCTCACCATTCTGCTCACCATTGCTGCTTGCCATTGCTGCTCACCATAACTGCTCTCCATTTCAGCTCGATATTGCTGCTCCTCATGACTACTCACGTTTGCTGCTTACCATTACTGCTCGCCATTGCTGCTCACCATTGCTGCTCACATTTGCTGCTGAACATGGCTGCTCACCATGATTGCTCACCATGACTGCTGATGAATACTTCATACCATTGCTGCTCACAATTACTGCTCACCAATGCTCCTTACCATGACGGGCCAACATGATTTCTCATCATTACTGCACACTGTTACTGTTCCCCATGATTGTTCACCATTGCTGTTCAAAATGACTGCTCAATGTTGCTGCTCACTGTTAAAATCTCATCATTCCTGCTCAACATGGATGTTCACCATAACTGCACACCATTACTGCTCACCATGACTGGTCATCATGATTTCTCATCATTATTGCTCACCATTGCTGCCCTCCAATGATGCTCACCATTGCTGCTCACCATTGCTGCTCACCATGACATGTTTACCAGTGCTATTCACCATTGAAGTTCACTGTTGCATCTCACCATTTCTGTACATCATAGCCTCACATAATTACTACTCACCATTACAGCTCACAATGACCACTCACCACCACTACTCACCATTGTTGTTCAACATGACTGCTCACATTTGATGCTCATCATTCCTACTGACAATTTTTTCTCATCATTGCTTCTCACCAAGACTCCTCATTGATGCTGCTCGCCATTGCTGCTCACTATGACTGCTCACCATGACTGCACACAATTGCTGCTCATTATTATTGCTCAACATTGCTGCACATCATCGCTTCTCTCCATGACTGAATCACCATGACTGCTCATCATTATTGCTCACCATTGTTGCTCCCCATTACTGCTCACCATGGCTGCTCACCATAACTGCTCACCATGAATGCTCACCGTGACTGCTCATCATTACTGCTTCCCATTGCTGTCCTCCAATGCTGCTCAACATTGCTGCTCACTATGACAGCTCACCAGTGCTACACACCATGGCTGTGCGCCATGACTGCACACCATGTCTGCTCATCATTATTGCTCACCATTGTTGCTCCCCATTACTGCTCACCATGGCTGCTCACCATAACTGCTCACCATGAATGCTCACCGTGACTGCTCAACATTACTGCTTCCCATTGCTGTCCTCCAATGTTGCTCACCATTGCTGCTCACTATGACAGCTCACCAGTGCTACACACCATGGCTGCGCGCCATGACTGCACACCATGTCTGCTCATCATTATTGCACACCATTGCTGCCCTCCAATGCTGCTCACCATTACTGCTCAACATTACAGCTCACTATCACTGCTCACCATTGCTGCTCAACATGGCTGCTCAACATTGCTGCTCACTGTTAAAACTCATCATTCCTACTCTCCATTTTTGATCACCATTGATGCCCACCATGACTCCTCACCATGACAGCTCGCCATTGCTGCTCACCATTGCTGTGCAGTGTTACTACTCACCATTGCTGCTAACCACTACTTCCTACCATTACTGCTCATCATGGCTGTCCAACCTGACCATTCACCATTGCTGCTTACCATTAATTCTCACTGTTACTGCTCACCATGACATGCACACCAGTGCTGCTCACTATTGCTGCTTACCATTGCTGCACATCAGTGTTCTCAGCATTATTGCTCACCATTACTGCACACTACTTCTGTATACTATGGCTGCTTACCATTGCTGCTCACCATGTCTGCTCACCATAGCTTGCACAATTACTTCTCCCCATTGCTGCACATCATTACTTCTCAGCATTTCGGCTCACCATTACTGACCACTATTATTGTTCACTGTGGCTGTTCACCATTGCTGTTCAGCATGACTGCTCACCATTGCTGCTCACTATTATTGCTTGCCATGACTGTTCACCATGACTGCTCATCATTGCAGCTCAGCATTACTGCTCGCCATTATTTCTCATCATTGCTGCTCACTATGACTGCTCACCATGCCTAACCACACTGCTCACCATCACTGCCAATCTCTGTTGCTGCTCATGATTACTGCTCACCAATATTGCTCACCTTGACCTCTCACCAATGCAGCTCACCATGACTGCCCACCATTGCTGCCTAAAATTATTTCTCACCATCACTGCTCACCATGACTGCTCATCAATAAGTCTCCCAATACTGATCACAGTTGATGCTCACTATTATCATTTACCAGTACCATTCATCATTACTGCTCACCATTACCGATCACCATGACTGCTGACCAATATTTCCTACCATTGCCGCACATCATTACTTTTAACCACTTTTGCTCACCATTACTGCTCACTATTACTGCTCACTAAGGCTGCTTACCATAACTTCTCTCCATGTCTTTTCACCATTGCTGCTCACTATTATTTCTCACTATTGCTGCATATAATTTTTTTCTCACTATTACGGCTCACCATTGCTGCTCACTATTGCTTGTCACTATGGCTGCTCACTGTGACTGTGCACCATTGCTGCTCAGTACTACTGCTCACCATTGCTGCTTAGCATTACTGCTCAGCATTACTGCTCACCATTGCTGCTAACCATGATTGCTCAACATTTCTGCTCACCATGAGTGCTAGCCATGACTGCTAGCCATACTGCTCACCATTTATTCCAACCTTTGCTGCTCACCATTACTGCTCACCAATGCTGCTTGTCATGACTTTTCACCCTTGCAGCTCACCATGACTGCGCACCATTGCTGCTCCCTATTACTTGTCACAATTACCGCCCACTATTACTGTCCACCATTACTGTTTACCATTAATTCTCAACATTGCTGCTCACCATGATTGCTCACCATAACTGTTCACAATGATTGCTCACTGTTACTGTTCACTATTGCGCTCACTATCTCTGCTCACCATAACTGATCACCATTGCTTTCCTCAAATCCTGATCACCATTGCTGCTCACCATGACTGCAAACAAATGCTGGTCACCATTGCTGCCAATTCTTGCTGCTCACCATGACTGCTCACCAATACTGCTTGCCATGCATACCCACCATTGCTGCTCAAAATAGCTATACTCCGTTAGTGCACATAATTGCTGTTCACTATTACTTCTCACCATTGCTGCCCACCATTACTGCTCACCATCGCTGCTTACTGTAACTGCTCATCATGAATGTTCACCATTGCTGCTCACCATGACTGTTCACGATTGCTGCTCACAATTACTGCTCACTGTTACTGCCCAGCATTACTGTCCACCATTGCTGCTAATAATTAATTACCACAATTGCTGCTCACTATGCTCACAATGATTGCTCACTGTTACTGCTCACTATTGCTGCTCACTATTGCAGATCACCATGACTGATCACCATTGCTTCCCTCAAATTCTAGTCACCATTGCTGCTCACCATGACTGCTAACCATACTGCTCACCATTGCTGCCAATTCTTGCTGCACACCATGACTGCTCACCAATATTGCTCGCCATGAATAACCACCTTTCCTGCTCACAATACTTATTCTCCATTACTGCATATTATTGCCGTACACCATTACTTCTCACCATTACTGCTCACCATTATTCTTCACCATTACTGCTCATTATTGCTGCTTACCATTACTTTTCGCTATTACTGCTCACCATGACATTCACACCAGGGCTACTCACTATTGCTGCTCACTATTGGTTCTCACCATTGCAGCACATCATTACCTCTAGCCATACTGCACACCATTATTGCTCACGATCACTGCTCACTATGGATGCTGAACATTGTTGATCACCATCTCTGCTCACCATTGCTGCTCTCAATTACTTCTCACCATTGCTGCACATCATTTATTCTCACCATTACTGCTCACCAATACGGTTCACAATGGCTTCTCACCATTGCAGCTCAGCGTGACTGTTCACCATTGATGCTTGCTATTGCTACTCACCACTGCTGCTCCCCATGATTGCTCACCATACTGCTCACCATTCCTGCCTACCAGACTGCTCACTATTACTTTCCAACTTTGCTACTCATCATTACTGCTCACCTTTAATCCTTGCCATGAACTGCTCACTATTGCTGCTTATGATTGCGCACACATGTTGTTCGCCTTTGCTACCCGCTATTACTGCTAACCATTGCGGCTTGGCATGACTGCTCACCATGACTGCAGATGAATAATTCCTACCATTGTTGCTCACCATTGTTACTCAGCATTGCTGCTCACGTTGAGTGCTCACCATTACTGATCACCATTACTGCTCAGCATTAATTCTCACCTTTGCTGCTCACCATGACTGCTCACAATGACTGTTCACTATTACTGCTCACTACTGCTGCTCATCATGACTGCTCACCATTGCTTCCCTCAAATTCTGTTCACCATTGCTGCTCACCATGGCTGCTAACCATGCTGCTCACAATGACTGCTCACCATTACTTCTCACCATTGTTACTCACTTTCAAAGCTCATCATTCCTCCTCACCATTTTTGCTCACCATTGCTGCAGACATTGATTGCTCACCATTGCTGCTCACCCTGACAGCTCACCATAACATTCACCATTACTGCTCACTATTACTTCTCACTTTGGCTGCTCACCGTTGGTGCTCTTCTTTACTGCTCACCTTTATTACTCGCCATGAGTCCTGACCAATATTTCCTACCATTGTTGCTCACCATCACTGATTACCATTGCTGCTCATCATGACTGCAGACCAATACATCCTAACCATTGCTGCTCCCCATTACTGCTCAGCATGTCTGCACACTATGTCTGCTCACCATGACTGCTCACCATGAGTGCTCACAAATACTGCTCACAATTGCAGCTCGCCATTACTGCTCTCATTCTGCTCACCATTGCTGCTCATCGTTGTGCGTCACCATGATTGCTCACGATTGCTGCTTGCCATTGCAGCTCACAGTAGATGCTCACCATTGCTGCTCACCATGACTGCTCAGCATGGATGCTCACCATGTCTAACCAGGACTTCTCATCAATACTGTTCACCATTGCTTCCCTCCAATGTTGTTCTGCATTGCTGTTCACTATGACTGCTCACAATTATTGCTCACTATTACTGTTCACAATTGCAGCTTGCTATAGCTGCTTTCATTTCTGCTCATCATTGCTGCTCATCATTGTGTCTCACCATGACTGCTCACGATTGCTGCTTGCCATTGCTGCTCACAATGGATGCTCACCATTGGTGGTCACCATGACTGCTCATTATCACTGCTCACCATGACTGCTCATCATTACTTTGCACCATTGCTGTCCTCCAAAGCTGCCCATCATTGCTGCTCACCATTGCTGCTCACTATTACTGCTCACCATTGCTGCTAACCAGTACTGCTTGCCACTGTTGCTCGCCATTGCTGCTCACCATGACTGCTCAGTATGACTGTTCACTGCGACTGCAGATGAATACTTCCTACCATTGCTGCTCACTATAATTGCTCATTATCAATTGTCACCATTGTTGCTCACCATGATTGTTTATCATGACTGCTCACAATGACTGCTCACTATTACTGTTCAGTATTTCTGTTCACCTTGACAGCTCACTGTGACTGCAGATGAATACTTCCTACCATTGCTGCTCACCATCACTGCTCATCATCGCTGCTTATGGTAACTAATCATCATGAATGTTCATCATTGCTACTCACAATTTCTGCTTACCATGACTGTGCACCATTGCTGCTCCCTAGTACTGCTCACCATTATTGCCCACTATTACTGCCCACTATTACTGCTAATCATTAATTCTCACCATTGCTGCTCACCATGACTGCTCACAATGATTGCTCACTATTGCTGCTCACTCTTACTGCTCATTATCGCTGCTCACCATGACTGATCATCATTGTTTCCCTCAAATTCTGGCCACCATTGCTGCTCACCATGATTGCTCACCATACTGCTCACCATTCCTACCCACCTTTGCTGCTTACCATTACTGCTCACTATGACTGCTCGCCATGACTGCTCACCATGACTGTTCACCATGACTGTGCACCATACTGCTCACCATTACTTCTCAACTTTGCTGCCCATCATTACTACTCACCTTTAATCCTTGCCATGAACTGCTCACTATTGCTGCTTATCATGACTGCTCACACTTGTTGTTCGCCTTTGCTACACACCATTTCTGCAAACTATTGCGGCTCTCCATAACTGTTCATCATGACTGCTCACCATGACCGCAGTTGAATAATTGCTACTATAGTTGCTCACCATTACTGCTCACCATTACTACTCAGCATTAATTCTCACCATTGCTGCACACAATGATTGCTCACCATGACTGCTCACAATGACTGTTCACTATTACTGTTCACTACTGCTGCTCACCATGACTGCTCACCATTGCTTCCCTCAAACTCTGCTCACCATTGCTGCTCACAATGACTGCTCACCATTACTTCTCACTGTCAAAGCTCATCACTCCTCTTCACCATTGCTGCACAGCTTGGTTGCTCACCATTGCTGCTCACACTTGCTGCTCACCCTGACAGCTCACCATAATGTTCACTATTACTGCTCACTATTGTTTCTCACTATGGCTGAGATCTGTTGCTTCTCACCATTGCTGCTCACTGTTGCTGCTCAAAATTGCTGCTCAGTATGACTGCTCACCATTGCTGCTCACTGTTGAAGCTCATCATCCCTGCTCACCATGGACACATACAATTACTGCTCACCATTACTGCACACCATGACTGCTCATCATTACTGCACACCATTGCTGCCCTCCAAAGTTGCCCATCATCGCTGCCCACCATTTCTGCTCGCTATTACTGCTCACTACGGCTGCTTACCAGTGCCTTCTCACCATTGCAGCTCACCATGTCTACCAACTATTTCTGTTCTCCATTGTTACTCACCATTGCTGCTCACCATGACTGCTCTCCATGACTGCAGGTGATTACCTCCTACCATTGATGTTCACCATTACTGCTCAACATTGCTGCTCACTGTAACTGTTCACCATGAGTGTTCACCATTTCTGCTCACCTTGACTGCTCACCATATTGCTCAACATTGCTACCCACCTTTGCTGCTCACCGTTACTGCTCACCATTAATGCTTACCATGACTGCTCACCATTGCTGCTAACCCATACTGTTTGCCACTGTTGCTTGCCATTGCTGCTCACCATGACTGCTCAGCATGACTGTTCACTGTGACTGCAGATGAATACTTCCTACCATTGCTGCTCACTATAATTGCTCACCAGCGCTTTTCACTATGACTGCTCATTATCAATTGTCACCATTGTTGCTCACCATGATTGTTTATCATGACTGCTCACAATGATTGCTCACTATTACTGTTCAGTATTTCTGTTCACCATGATAGCTCACTGTGACTGCAGATGAATACTTCTTACCATTGCTTCTCACCATTACTGCTCACTATTGCTACTTATGGTAACTAATCATCATGAATATTCACCATTGCTGCTCACAATTGCTGCTCACCATGACTGTGAACCATTGCTGCTCCCTATAACTGCTCACCATTATTAGCCACTATTATTGTCCACCATTACTGTTAATCATTAATTCTCACCATTGCTGCTCACAGTGATTGCTCACTATTGCTGCTCACTATTGCTGCTCACTATCGCTGCTCACCATGACTGATCACCATTGCTTCCCTCAAATTCTGGCTACCATTGCTGCTCACCATGACTGCTAACCATGCTGCTCATCATTGCTGCCAATTCATGCTGCTCACCATGGCTGCTCGCCATACTGCTCGCCATGAATACCCACCATTGCTGCTCAAAATAGCTGTACTCCGTTAATGCACAGAATTGCTGTACACCATTACTTGTCACCGTCGCTACTTACCATAATTGCTCATGAATGTTCACCATTGCTGCTCACCATGACTCTGCACCACTGCTGCTCACAATTACTGCTCACTGTTACTGCCCAGCATTACTGTCCACCATTACTGCTAATCATTAATTCTCACCCTTGCTGCTCACCATGATTGCTCACCATGACTGCTCACAAAGATTGCTTACTATTACTGCTCACTATTGATCACTGATCACCATTGCTTCCCTCAAATTCTGGTCACCATTGCTAATCACTATGACTGCTAACCGTACTGCTCACCATTGCTGCCAATTCTTGCTGCTCACAGTGACTGCTCACACTTGTTATTCGCCATTGCTACCCACCATTACTGCTAACCATTGCAGCTCTCCATGACTTTTCACCATGACTGCTCACCATGACTGCAGATGAATACTTCCTACCATTGCTGCTCACCATTGATGCTCAGCATTGCTGCTCACTCTAACTGCATACCATAAGTGCTCACCATTACTGCTCACCATTACTGCTCAGCATTAATTCTCACCATTACTGCTCACCATGATTGCTCACCATGACTGCTCACATTGACTGCTCACTGTTGCTGCTCACCATTAATGCTCGCCATGACTGCTCACCATAGCTGCTTACCAATATTGCTTGCCATTGTTGCTCACCATTGCTGCTCACTATGACTGCTCACGAATGTAGATGAATACTTCCTACCATTGCTTCTCACCATTAATGCTCACCATTGCTGCTTACTGTAACTGCTCATCATTAATTGTCACCATTGCTGCTCAGCACGTCTGCTCACCATGACTGCAGATGAATACTTCCTACCATTGCTACTCACTATTATTGCTCACCATTGCTTGTTACCATTACTGCTCATTATCATTTGTCACCATTGCTGCTCACCATGATTGTTCATCATGACTGCTCACAATGACTGCTCACTATTACTGTTCAGTATTGCTGCTCACCATGACAGCTCACTGTGACTGCAGATGAATAATTCCTACCATTGCTGCTCACCATTGCCACTCACCATCGCTGCTTACTGTAACTGCTCATCACGAATGTTTACCATTGCTGTTCACCATGACTGTGCAACATTGCTGCTCACTATTACTGCTAACCATTACTGCCCACTACTACTGTCCACTATTACTGCTAATCATCAATTCTCACAATTTCGGCTCACCGTGATTGCTCACAATGATTGCTCATTATTACTGCTCACTCTTACTGCTCACTATTGCTGCTCACCATGGCTGTTAACAATGCTGCTCACCATTGCTTCCAATTCTTGTTGCTGACCATGACTGCTCACCAATACTACTCGGCATGAGCACCCACCATTGCTGCTCACAATAGCTATTCTCCATTACCTCACAAAATTGCTGTACATCATTACTTCTCACCATTACTGTTCACCATTATTCTTCACCATTACTGCTCACTGTTGCTGCTTACCATTACTTTTTATTATTACTGCTCACCATGACATTCGCACCAGTGCTCCTCACCATTGCTGTTCATTATTACTTCTCACCATTGCAGCACATAATTACTTCTAACCATACTGCACATCATTACTGCTCACGATCACTGCTCATTATGGATGCTTAACATTGCTGCTCAACAACTCTGTTCACCATTGCTGCTCTCAATTACTTCTCAGCATTTCTGCACATCATTTCTTCTCACCATTACTGCTCACCATGATTGTTCATCATGACTGCTCACAATGACTGCTCACTATTACTGTTCAACATTTCTGCTCACCATGACAGCTCACTGTGACTGCTGATGAATACTTCCTACCATTGTTGCTCACCATTATTGCTCACCATCGCTGCTTACTGTAACTGTTCATCATGAATGTTCACCATTGCTGCTCACCATGACTGCGCACCATTGCTCCTCACTATTACTGCTAACCATTACCACGCACTATTACTGTCCACCATTACTGCTAATCATTAATTCTCACCATTGCTGCTCACCATGATTGCTCATTATTACGGTTCACTATTGCTGCTCACTATCGCTGCTCACCATAACTGATTACCATTGCTTCCCTCAAACTCTGGTCACCATTGCTGCTCACCATGACTGCTAACCATGCTGCTCACCATTGGTGCCAGTTCTTGCTGCTGACCATGACTGCTCACCAATACTGTTCACCATGAGTACCCACCATTGCTGCTCACAATAGCTATTCTCCATTCCTGCACAAAATTGCTGTACACCATTACTTCTCACCATTATTCTTCACCATTACTGCTCACTATTGCTGCTTACCAATATCTTTTCGCTATTACTGCTCGCAATGACATTTGCACCAGTGCTCCTCACCATTGCTGCTCACTATTACTTCTCAACATTGCAGCACATCATTACTTCTAGCCATACTGCACACCACTACTGCTCACAATCACTGCTCACTATGGATGCTTAACATTGTTGCTCACCATCTCTGCTCACCATTGCTGCTCTCAATTGCTTCCCACCATTGCTGCACATCATTTCTTCTCACCATTACTGCTCACCAATACTGTTCACAATGGCTTCTCACCATTGCAGCTCAGCATGACTGTTTACCATTGATGCTTGCTATTGCTACTCACCACTGGTGTTCCCCATGATTGCTCACCGTACTGCTCACCATTCTTGCCCACATTTGCTGCTCACTATTACTGCTCACTATGACTGCTTGCCTTGACTGTTCACCATCACTGCTCACCATGACTGTTCACCATACTGCTCACCATGGCTTCCCACCTTTGCTGCTCACGATTACTGCTCAACTTTAACCCTCACCATGAACTGCTCACCATTGCAGCTCATCATGACTGCTCACCGTGACTGCTGATGAATACTTCCTACCATTTCTGCTCACCATTACTGCTCAGCATTGCTGCTCACTCTAACTGCACACCATAAGTGCTCACCATTACTGCTCAGCATTGATTTTCACCATTGCTGCTCACCATGATTGCTCACCATGACTGCTCACAATGACTGTTCACTATTACTGCTCACTACTGCTGCTCACCATGACTGCTCACAATTGCTCCCCTCAAATTCTGCTCACCATTGCTGCTCACTATGACTGCTCACAATCACTGCTCATAATAACTGCTCACCATTACTTCTCACCATTGCTGCTCAATTTCAAAGCTCATCATTCCTCCTCACCATTTTTGCTCAGCATTGCTGCATACCCTTGCTGTTCATCCTGACAGCTCACCATAATGCTCTTCATTACTGTTCACCTTTATTGCTTGCCATGAGTCCTGACCAATATTTCCTACCATTGTTGCTCACCATCACTGATCACCATTGCTGCTCTTCATGACTGCAGACCAATACATCCTACCCATTGATGCTCCCCATTAATGTTCAGCATGTCTGAGCACTATGGCTGCTCGCCATGACTGCTCACTATGAGTTCTCACAAGTACTGCTCACAATTGCAGCATGTCATTGCTGCTCTCATTTCTGCTCATCATTCCTGCTCACTGTTGAAACTCATTATTCCTACTCACTATGGATGCTCACTAGGACTGCTCACCATGACTGCTCAGAATGAGTTCTCATCATTACTGCTCACCATTGCTGCGCTCCAATGCTGTTCACCATTGCTGCTCACCAAGACTACTCACCATGACTGCTCACCATTACTGCTCACCATGACTGCTCTTCACTCTTGCTCATTATATATGCTCACCTTGACTATTCACCACGACTGCCAACCTATGTTGCTGGTCATTACAGCTCACTATGACTATTCACCATTGCTGCTTACCACGACTGCTTGCCATGGCTGTTCACCATGACTAACCGCCATTGCTGCTTACAATACCTATTCTCCGTGACTGCTCAAAATTGCTGCTCACCATTACTTCCCACTATTACTGCTCATCATGACTTCTCACAAATACTGGTCCCCAATAGTGCTCACCATTGCTGCTCATTATAAACGCTCACCAGTTACCACTCACCATTACTGCTCACCATTTCCAATCACCATGACTGCTGACCAATACTTCCTACCATTGCGGCTCACCATTACTGATCACCATTGCTGTTCGCCACTATTTCTCACCGTTACTGCTCGCCATTATTCTTGACTATTACTGCTCCCTATTGCTGCCTACCATTACTTCTCACCATTACTGTTCACTATGACATTTCCACCACTGCTAATCACCATTGCTGCTCACCATTGCTTCACATAATTACTTCTAACCTTAACTGCTCACTATTACTCCTCACTATGGCTACTTACCATTGCTGTTCACCATGTCAGCTCACCATTGCTGCTTGCTATTACTTCTCACCATTGTTTCACATCATTAGTTCTACCATTACTGCTCACCATTATGGCTAACTATTACTGGTGACTATTGCTGCTTACCATTGCTGCTCACCATTACTGCTCACTATTACTGCTCACCATTGCTTCCAGCCTTTGCTGCTCACCATTACTACTCAGCATCGCTGCTCAGCATGACTGCTCGCCAATGCTGCTAACCATGACTTCTCTCCATGACTGCTGATGAATACCTTTTACCATTGCTGCTCAAGATGACTGCTCATCATTCTGCTCACCATCATTGCTCACCATTGCTGCTTACCATGACTTCTCACCATGACAGCTCACTATTGCACCTCACCATGACTGCTCACCATTGCTGCTCACCATGGATGCTCAGTATTAGTGCTCACCATGACTGCTCACCATGATTACTCACCATGACTGCTAATGATTCTCCCTATCATTGCTGCTCATAATTACTGCTCACTGTTGTAGCTCACTGTTACTGCTCACCATACCTGCTCACCGTTGAAGCTCATCATTCCTGCTCATCATGGGTGTTCATTATGGCTGCTCTCCATGACTGCTCACCATCATTGCTCACCAATGCTGCCCTCCAATGCTGCTCACCATTGCTGCTAACCATTGCTGTGAACCAAGGCTGCTCACCATGATTGCTCTACACTTTTGCTCATCATTACTGCTCGCCATGAATGCTCGCCATGAATGCTCACCATGACTGCTCACCATTTCTGTTCACCATGACTACCCATCATTGCTGATCATAATAGCTATTCTCCATTATTGCTAAAAATTGCTCACTATGACTGCTCACCATGACTGTTCATCATTACTGTTCACCATTGCTGCCCTCCAATGCTCCTCACCATTGCTCTTCATCATTGCTGCTCACTAAGGCTGCTCACCATGACTGCTCTGCACTCTTGCTCATCATAAATAGTTGCCATGACTATTCACCATGACTGCTCACCATGATTGCTCAGCATTGCTGTTCAGTATGAATACCCACCATTGCTACTCACAACAGCTATTCTCTGTGACTGCTCAAAATTGCTGCTCGCCATTACTTCTCACCATTAGTGATCACTATTGCTGATCTCCATTTCTGCTCACCATGAGACCAATGTTTCCTACCATTGCTGCTCACCATGACTGATCACCACTGTCACTCACCATGACTGCTGACCAATAAATCCTGCCAATTTCTGCTCCCCATCACAGCTCAGCATGGCTGCTCATCATGACTGCACACCATTACTTCTCACCATTTTTGCTCGCCATTGCTGTTCTCATTGCTGCTCAGCATTACGGCTAACCATGACTGCTCACCATGAAAGCTAAACATTGCTCCTAACCATGACTGCTTACCATTGCAGATCACCTTTGTGCTTACCATTGCTGCTCACTATGACATGACTGCTCACCATTGCTGTTCACTTTTGATGATCATTGTTACTGCTCACCATTGCTTCTCACCATTATTGCTCACCATGACTGTTCATCAATACTGCTCACCATGACTGCTCACCATTTTTGTTCACCATTGCAACTCGCCATTGCTGCTCAGCATTGCAGCGCACCATGACAGCTAAACATGCTCCTAACCATGACTTCTCACCATTGCAGCTTACCTTTGTGCTTACCATTGCTGCTCACCATCATTGCTCAGCATGACTTCTCATGATCCCTACTTAAATTTTTGTTCACTCTTGCTGCACATCATGGCTCCTCACCATGATAGCTCACCATTGCTGCTTACCATGGCTTCTTGTTATGACTGCTCATCATGGTTGCCCACCATGACTGCTCACCATAGCTGCTCATCATGATCGATCACCATGACCATTCACCATGACTGCTCACCATGGCCATTCACCATATGGCTCACCATTGCTGCCAGCTTTTGCTGCTCACCATTTCTGCTCACCATGACTGTTCACCATTACTGCACACCATTGCTGCTCAACAGTATCTCTCACTACTACTGCTCGCCATCACTGCTGACAAATACTTCCTAGCATTGCTGCTCACCATTACTTCTCACTAATGCTGCTGACCATTGGTGCTCACTATCACTGCTCACCATTACTCCACACAATTGTGCTCACCATTACTACTCAACATTGCTCCTCACCAAGATTGCTCACCATGACTGCTCTCCACTCTTGCTCATAATTACTGCTCACCAAGACTGCTCACCATGGTTATTCACCACTGCTGCTCACCATTACTGCCCACCATTTCTGCTTTCCATTACTTCTCAGCATTACTGCTCGCCCTGACTTCTCACCATTGTTTCTCACTATTGCTGTTCAGCATTACTGCTCACCATGGTTGCTAATAATTGCTGCTCATCATTAATGCTCACCAAGATTCCTCACCACATTGCTCACTATCGCTGCTCATCATTACTGCTTAAAATGTATGCTTACCATGATTGCTCAATATTGCTCCTCACCATAGCTGCTCACCATACTGCTCACTGTTGAGTCCCACCTTTGCTGCTCATCATTACTTCCCACCATTAAATGCTCGCCATGAATGCTTGCCATTGCTGCTCACCATTATTTCTCAACATTATTTCTCACCAAGTCTGTTCATCATGACTGCTCACCATACTGCTCACCATTGCTACCAATCTTTGCTGCTCGCCATGACTGCTCACCATTGCTGCTCACCATGAGTGTTGATAACTTCCTACCATTGTTGCTCACCATTACTGCTCACCATTGTTGTTACTCTAACTGCTCGCCATGAGTGTTCATGAATGTTGCTCAATATTAGCACTCACCATTACCACACACCATTACTGCTCACCATTACTACTGACTATTGCTGCTCACTGTTACTACTCATCATGACTGCTTACCATGACTGCTGATGAATAATTCTAATCATTGCCAATCGCCAATACTGCTCACCATTGCTGCTCACTATTAATTTTCACCATCACTGCTCACCAAAACTGCTTATCAACACCGCTCACTGTTGAAGCTCATCATTTCTGCTCACCATGGATGCTCACCATTAGTGCTCACAAATGCTGTTCATAATGATTTCTCACCATTACTGCTTATCATTATTATTCACAAGTACTGCTCACCATTACTGCTTGCCATTGCTTCTCACCATTACTGCTCACCATGACTGCTCATTGTTACTGCTCACCAGTGCTGTTCACCATTGCAGCTCACCATAACTCCTTACAATTGTGGCACACCATTGCTTCTCATCCTTACTTCTCACCATTACTGCACACCATTGCTGCTTACTGTTACTACTCACCATGACTGATCATTGCTGCCAAACATGATTACACACCATTTCTGCTCACTGTTACTGCTCACCATTGTTGCTCACCATTACTTCCCACCATTTCTGCTTATCCTGACTACTCACCATTTCTGCTTACCATTGCTGCTCACCATGATTTCTTAACATTACTGCTCACCATTACTGCTCGCTATGAGTGGTCACCATACTGCTAACCATTGCTACTGATTATTGCTGCTCCCATTGCTGCACACCATGATTGCTCAACATTGATGCTCACCATTGCTGCTCACCATTACTGCTTACAATTGCTGCTCCCCATTGCTGCTCACCATTGCTACTCGCCATTGCTGCTCACCATTGCTGCTCACTATTGTTGCTCACCATGGCTACTGATGAATACTCCCTACCATCGCTGCTCAACATTACTGCTCACCACTGCTTCTCACTGTTACTGCGCACCAACACTGCTCACCATTCCTGCTCACTGTTGAAGCTAATTATTCCTGCACACCATGGAAGCTCACAATGACTGTTCAGAAGGCAAATGGTATGCTGGCCTTCATAGCAAGAGGATTCGAGTACAGGAGCAGGGATGTCTTGCTGCAATTATACAGGGCCTGGGTGAGACCACACCTGGAATATTGCGTGCAGTTTTGGTCTCCTTATCTGAGGAAGGAAGTTCTTGCTATAAAGGGAGTGCAGTGAAGGTTTACCCAACTGATTCATGCAATGGCAGGATTGGCATCTGAGGTGAGATTGAGTCGGTTAGGATATTTTCGATGGAGTTCAGAAGAATGAGGGGGGATCTCATAAACCTATAAAATTCTAACAGGACTAGACAGGGTAGATGCAGGAAGGATGTTCTTGATGGGGTATACCATTTAGGACTGAGATTAGGAGAAATTTCTTCACCCAGAGAGTGGCTAACCTGTGGAATTCGTTACCACAGAAAGTAACTGAGGTCAAAATATTGTATGTTTTCAAGAAGGAGTTAGATATAGTTCTTGGGGCAAAAAGGATCAAAGGATATGGGGAGAAAGTAGGAGCAGGCTATTGTGTTGGATGGTCAGCCATGATCATAATGAATGGTGGAGCAGGTTCGAAGGGCCAAATGGCCTACTCCTGCTCCTATTTTCTTTGATTCTATGTTTCATTACTGCTCACCATGACTGCTTACCATGACTGCTCTTCTCTCACTCTTGCTCATCATTACTGCTCACTATGACTATTCACCATGACTGCTTGCCATGACTGCTCATCATTGCTGTTCACCAGGACTACACACCATTGCTGCTCACCCTTACACCTCACCATTACTGCTTGCCATGACTGTTCATCATGACTGTTCACCATTGTTGCTCACTATTACTGCTCAGTGTTGCTGCTCAAGATGATTGCACAACATTGCTGCTCACCATTACTGCTCACCATGACTGCTCATTGTTACTGTTCATCAGTACTGTTCACCATTGTTGATCACCATAGCAGCTCAATATTTCTGCTCACCATTTTTGATCACCATTGCTGCTCACCATAACTGTTGATGAATACTTCCGACCATTGCTGCTCACCAGATCTGCTCAGTATTGCTGTCACTATGGCTGCTCACCAATGCTGCTCACCATTACTGCTCACTTTGACTGGTCACTATGGCGCTCACCATGACTGTGCCCCATTTAGCTCATCATACATGCTCACCATTGCTGCTCAACATTACTTCTCACCATTACTGCTGTGACTATTCACCATGACTGCTCAACATTGCTGCTCACCACTACTGCTCACCCATGCTGCCTACCATTGCTGATCACCATTGCTGCTCACCAAGGCTGCTTACTATGACTGCTTTTCTCTCACTCTTGCTCATCATAAATGCTCACCATGACTATTCAGTGCAACTGTCCACCTCTATTGCTCATTATTACTGCTCGCTATGACTATTCTCCATTACTGCTCACCATGACCGCTCACCATGACTGCTCATCATTGCTGTTCACCAGGACTGCATACCTTTGCTGCTCATCTTTATGCCTCACCATTACTACTTGCCATGACTGCTCAACATGACTGCTTACCATCGCTACTCATAATTATTGCTCAGCATTGCTGCTCATGATGATTGGTCAACATTGCTGCTCACCATGACTGCTCACTGTTATTGCTCACCATTGGTGCTCACCATTACTGCTCACCATGGCTGCTCAGGATTTCTTCTCAACATTAATGCTCACTATGACGGGTCACTATGGCTGCTTACAATGACAGTGCCCCATTGCTGCTCAGGATTAATGCTCACCATTGCTGCTCAGCATTACTTCTCACTATTACTGCGCACCATGACTATTCACCATGACTGCTCACCATTGCTGCTCACTATTACTGCTTATCATTACTGCTCAGTGTTGCTGCGCATGATGATTGCTCAACATTGCTGCTCATCATTACTGCTCACCAGTGCTGTTCACCATTGTTGATCATCATTGCTGCTCAACATTGCTGCTCGCCATTGCTGATCACCATGACTTCTGATTAATACTTCCTACCATTGCTGCTCACCAGTTCTGCTCACCATGCTGCTCACTGTGGCTACTCACCATGACTGTTTATTACTGCTGCTCAACATGACTGCACACCATTTCTGCTCACTGTTACTGCTCACCATTGTTGCTCACCATTAAGTTTCACCATTACTGTTCATCATGACTGCTCGCCATTGCTGCTCACTATTATTCCTCATCATGCTGCTCACTGTTACATCTCACCATTTCTGCTTGTCCTGATTGCTCACCATGACAGCTCACCATTGCTGCTCAACATTACTGCTCACCATGATTGCTTAACATTACCGCTAACCACTACTGCTCACTATGACTGGTCACCATACTGCTCACCATTGCTACTGTTCATTGCTGCTCCCCATTGCTGCACACCATGATTGCTCAACATTGAAGCTCACCATTACTGCTCATCATTCCTGCTCAGCACTGCTGCTCATGATGGTTGCTCAATATTGCTGCTCACCATGACTGCTCACTGTTACTGCTCAGTATTGCTGCTCACCATTGTTGCTGATCATTAATGCTCACCATGATTGGTCACTATGGCTGCTCACCATGACTGCTCATCATTGCTATTCACCAGGACTGCACACGATTTCTGCTCCCCATTACGCCTTACCATTACTGCTTGCCATGACTGCTCAACATGACTGCTCATGGTTACTGCTCACCATTGCAGCTCACCATTAATTCTCACCATGACTGGTCACGATTGCTGCTCACCATTACTGCTCACTATGACTGGTCATTATGGCTGCTCACCATGACTCTGACCCATTGCTGCTCAGCATTAATGATCACCACTACTGCTCAGCATTACTCCTCACCATTACTCATAATGACTGTTCACCATGACTGCTCACTATTACTGCTCTTCATTACTGCTCAGCGTTGCTGCTCACGATGATTGCTCAACATTGCTGCTCACCACGACTGCTCATTGTTACTGATCACGCCGTTCACCATTGCTGCTCACCATTGCTGCCCTCCATTGCTGCCCTCCATTGCTGATCACCATTTCTGCTCACCATTACCTCACACCATTGATGAATACCATTGCTCATCATTACTTCTCCCCATTACTGCTCATCATTACTGCTCACTATTCCTGCTCACCATGACTGATCACAATGACCACCCACCACTGTTTCTCACCATACTGCTCATGTTGTTCACATTAGTCCTCATCAGTGCTGCTGACAATTTCTGCACAGCATTGCTGCTCACCATTACTGAAGACTATTCCTGCACACTATTGCTGCACACTCTTCCTGCATACAATTGCTGCTCACCATTGCTGCTCATTATTACTTCTAACCACTACTGATCACTGTTACTGTTCATTATTACTACTCACCAATATTGCTCACCATGACTGCTCACTATGACTGCTCACCTCTGTTTCTCACCATGGTCTCTCACCATTACTGTTTGCCATGACTGTTCAACATGACTGCACCACTGTTGTTCACATTACTTCTCATTACTGCTGTCCATTCCTGCACACCATTGCTGCTCTCCATTGTTGCTCATCATTACTCCTTGCCATTATTGCTAACTATAACTGTTCACAATTACTGCTCTCCATGGCTTCTCACCATTGCTGCTCACCATTACTTCACACCATTACTGCACACCATTGTTGTTCATAATTACTTATCACCATTACTGTTCACCATTACTGCTCACAAATACTGCTCGCCATTGCTACTAACATTTGCTGCTCATCATGACTGCCCACTATGACAGCCCACCACTTTTTCTCACTATTCACCATGAGTGCCCACCATGACTGCTCATCATTACTATTCACCATTGCCTCTCTCCATTACTTCTCACAATTGCTGTTACTATTGCTGCTCACCATTGTTGCTCCCCATTACTGCTTACCATGGCTGCTCCCTATTGCTGCTCCCTATTGCTGCTCACCATGATTGCTCACAACTGCTGCTCTCCATTGCTGCTCACCATTACTGTCCACCATTGTTGCTCATTATTGCTGCTCACCATTGCTGCTCAATGTGACTGCCCACTGTTACGGCTCACTGTGGCTGTTGACCAATACTTCAGGCCATTGCTTCTTACTGGTGCTACTCACCATGACATTCTCATCATAATTGCTGTCCATTCCTGCACCCCATTGCTGCTCACCACGACTGCTCACCATGATGGCTCATAGTATCTGCTCACCATTGCTTCTCACAATTCCTGCACACCATTACTTCTTACCATTTCTGCTCACCATTCCTGCGCACCATTGTTGTTGACCATTGCTGGTCACCATTACCGCACACTAATGCTGTTCACCATTACTGCTCACCATAGCAGTTCACCACAACTGCTCCCCATTGCTGCTCACCATGACTGTCCACCATGACTGCTCACTGTAACCACTCACCTCTGCTTTTCACCACGACTTCTCATCATTACTGCTTGCCATGACTGTTCATCATGTTTGCTCACCATGACTATGCACCACTGTTGTTCATATTACTTCTCACCATTAATTCTGACCATTCCTGCACACCATTGCTGCTCACCATTACTGCACACCATTCCTATTTACTATTGCTGATCTCCATTGCTGTTCACCATTGTTCACCAAGATTACTTCTCACCATTACTGCTCTCCATTGCTGCTCACTGTTACTGCTCACCATGGATGTACACCATTACTGCTCACCATGACCGCTCACCAATGTTTCTCACCATGACCCCGACAATTACTGCTTGCCACGTCTGTTCATCATGACTGCTCACCATGACTGCACACCACTGTTGTTCAGAATACTTATCATCATTTCTATTGACCATCCCCGCACACCATTGCTGCGCACCATTGCTGCACACCATTCCTGCACACTATTGCTGCTCACCATTGCTGATCATCATTACTGCTCATCATTACTGCTCACAATGGCTGCTCATCATTGCTGCCCACCATTGTCGCACCGCCTTGCTTCTCCCCATTACAGCTCACCATTGCTGCTTACCATTGATGCTCCCCATTACTTCTCACAATTACTGCTATCGTTTCTTCCCACCATTGCTGACCACCATTGATGATTACCATTACTGCTCGCCATTGCTGCTCACCATTACAGCTCACTATTGCGGCCCCATATTAATGCTCACCATTGGTGCTCACCATTACTGCTCACCAGTGCTGCTCAGCATTGCTGCTCACCATTACCTCTCCCCATTACTACTCACAATTGCTGTCATTACTGCTCCTCATTGCTGCTCACCATTGGTGCTCATCATTACTGCTCATTATTACTGATCATAATTACTGCTCACAATGGCTGCTCATCATTGCTGCCCACGATTGTCGCACCTCCTTGCTTCGCCCGATTACTGTTCACTATTCCTGCCCTGTATTACTGATCACCATTGGCTCTCCCCATTACTACTCACAATTGCTGTCATTGCTGCTCAGCATTGTTGCTCATAACTGCTGCTCCCCATTACTGCTCACCATTGATGCTCAACATTGCTGCTCATAATTTCTGCTCATCATTACTGCTCACCATTGCTGCTCAACGTGACTGCTCACCATTATGGCTCATTGTGGCTGCTGACCAATGCTTCCTACCATTGCTTCTTACGATACTGCTCACCATTACTTCTCACCATCACTGGTCACCATGACATGTTCATCAAAACTGCTCACCATTCCTGCACATCATTGCTGCTCATCATGACTGCTCACCATGATGGCTCATAGTATCAACTCACCATTTCTTCTCACCATTCCTGCACACCATTACTTCTTACCATTACTGCTCACCATTGCTGATCATCATTGCTGTTCACCATTGCTGCTTGCCATTACTGCTTACCAGTCTTGTGCACCATTGCTGCTCTCCATTATTGTGCACTAGTATTGTTCACCATTACTGCTCGCCATGACAGTTCACCACAACTGCTCACCATTGCTGCTCGCCATGACAAGCTCATCCTGACTGCTCACCACTCCTGCACGCCATTCTGGCTCACCATGGCTGCTCACCATGACTGCTTATGATATTGGTTCATCATTGCACATCAATATTGCTGCTCACCATTATTGTGCACCATTCCTGTTCAACATTGCTACTCACCATTACTGCTCACTATTCTTGCACACCATTGGTGCTCACCATGACTGCTCACAATGACCACTCACCTTTTTTTCTCACCAGACTTCTCAGCATTACTGTTTTCCATGACTGTTCAACACGACTGTGCACCACGGTTGTTTACATTATTTCTCACCATTACTGCTGACCATTCCTGCACACCATTGCTGCTCACCATTATTGCACACCATTCCTGCGCACCATTGCTGCTCTCCATTGCTGCTTATGATTAATTCTCACAATCACTGCTCGCCATTACTGCTCGCTATTACTGCTCACCATGGATGTACACCATTACTGCTCACCATTGTTGCTCACCATGACTGCTCACTATGATTGCCCACCTCTGTTTCTCACTATGACCTCTCAACATTACTGCATGCCATGACAGTTCATTATTGCTAACCATTCTTGCACACCAATGCTGCTCTCCATTGCTGCTTACCATTGAGGCTCCATTACTTCTCACAATTGCTGCTATCATTACTGCCCACCACTGCTGCTGCCATTGCTGCCCACCATTGATGATCACCATTACTGCTCACCATTGCTGCTCACCAGGACAGCTAACCAATGCTTCCTACCAGTGCTGTTCACCATTATCGCTTACCTTTATTGCTCACCGTGACATGTTCATGACTGATCACTATTCCTGAACACCATTGTTGCTCACCATTACTGCTCAATATTGCTGCACAGCATTACTGCTCACCATTGGTGTTCACCATTACATCTGTCCATTACTGCTCACCATGACTGCTCACAATGACTGCTCACCAGTGCTGATCAGCATTGTTGCTCACCATTGCCTCTCCCCATTACTACTCACAATTGCTATTACCAGTACTGCTAACCATTGCTGCTCATCATTACTGCTTGACATTACTATTCACCATTACTTCACACCATTACAGCACACCATTGTTGCTCATAATTACTTAGCACCATTACTGTTCACCATTACTGCTCACCAATACTGCTCGCCATTGCTACTAACTATTGCTGCTCACCATGACTGGTCACTATGACAGCCCACCATTTTTTCTCACTGTTGTTCACCGTGAGTGCCCACCATGACTGCTCACCAATACTATTCAGCATTGCTGCTCAGCATTGTTGTTCACTATTGTTGTTCCCCATTACTTCTCACAATTTCTGCTACCATTGCTGTTCACCAATACTAGCCACCATTGCTACTGCCATTTCTGCCCACCATTGTCACACCCCTTTGCTGTTCCCCATTACAGCTCACCATTGCTGCTCACCATTTCTGCTCTCCATTGCTGATCACTATTACTGCTCACCATAACTGTTCACCATGCCATGTACATCATGACTGCTCATTTTCCTGTACACCATTGCTGCTTACCGTGACTGCTCACTGTGACTGCTCATAATTGCTGGTCACCATTACTGCTCACCTTTGCTGATCACTATTCCTACACACCATTGCTGCTCACCTTTACTGCACACAGTTCCTGTGCTCTATTGCTGGTCACCATTGCTGCTTATCCTTTATTCTCACCATTACTGCTCACCATCAATGGCTCCCTATTACTGTTCACCATGACTGCTCACCATTACTGCTCACAATCGTTGCTCACTATTACTTCACACCATTACTGCTCACCATGACTGTACACCATTGCTGCTCACAAAGATGATTCACTATGACTGCTCACCATTGCCACTCACTATTGTTTTTCACCATTGCTTCTCACCATAATTGCTCGCCATTACTGCTCACTATTATTGTTCACCATTACTGCTTACCATTGTTTCGTACCATGTCTGCTTACTATGTTGTCTCACCTTTGTTTCTCACCATGACCTCTCACCATTACTGCTTGCCATGACTGTTCATCATGGCTGCTCACCATGACTGCACACCAACATTGTTCACATTACTCCTCATCATTACTGCTGACCATTTCTGTGCACCATTACTGCCCATCATTGCTGCTGCATTGCTGCCCATTGTTGCACTACATTGCTGCTCCCCATTACAGCTCACCATTGCTGCTCCCCATTGCTGATCACCCTTACTGCTCACCATTACTATTCACTATGATATGCACATCATGACTGTTCATTTTCCTGTACACCTTTGCTGTTTACCATGACTGCTAACTGTGACTGCTCATAGTTGTTGCTCACAATTCCCATGCACCATTACTGATCACCATCACTGCTCATCATTGCTGCTCACCATTACTGCATACCATTCCTGTGCTCCATTGCTGATCCCTATTGCTGCTCATTACTTCCCACTTCTGCTCGCCATTGTTGCTCACCAAGACTGTTCACCATGACTAATCACAACTGTTTTTGCTTTTACTTCTCACCATTATTGCTTGCCATGACAGCTCACCATTGCTGCTCACAATTACTATTCTCCATGACTGCTCACCATTGCTGCCCCTGCTACTGATCACTATTGCTGCTCACTATTAGCACACACTATTACCGATCACCATTACCACTCAGCATTACTGGTCACCATTACTGCTCACCATGACTGCTGACCTTTACTTCCTACCAGTGCTGCTCACCATTACTGTTCACTAGTGCTGTTTACTATTACTTCTGCATGATTACTGCTCACCATGACTGCTCACAATTACTGTTCACCATGATATGCTCACCATTGCTGGTCCCCATTCATGCATACCATTACTGCTCTCTATATCTGCCCTTCATTACTGCTCACCGTTACTTCTCACCATTACTACTCACCACTGCTGCTCATCATTACTGCTAATCATTACTGCTCAACATTACTTCTCGCCATGACTGCTCACAAATACTGCTCAGTATTGCTGGTCACCATGGCTGCTCACCATGACCACTTACCAAAACTGCTCACCACTATTGCTTACCATTGCTGCTCACCATTGTTGCTCCACATTACTTCTCTCAATTGCTGCTCACTATTGTTGCTTCTTGTTGTTGCACCACGTTGTTGTTCTCCATTGCTACTTACTATTACTGTGCACCATTACTGCTCACCGTGACTGCTCACAGCTGTTGCTCATCATTACGTATCACATTACTGCTCGCCATGATAGTTCACGATGACTGCTCACTATTGCTGCTCACCATTGCTGCATACAATGACTATTCTTCATGACTGCTCATCTTTAGTACTCACCATTACTTCTCACACTAACCATTGCCATGACTGCAAACCATTGCTACTCACAATTTATGCTCACCATTGCTGCTCAACATTACTGCTCAACATTACCACTCACCATTTCTGCTCACCATTACTTCTCACCATGACATAATCATCATGACTGTTCACCTTTCCTGTACACCATTGCTGCTCACCATGGCTGCTCATAATTGCTGCTCACCATTCCTGTGCACCATTGCTGCTCACCATTACTTCTTACCATTACTGTTCACTATTGCTGCTCACCATTACTGCACACCATTCCTGTGCACTACTGCTGCTCAACATTACTGTACACCATTCCAACGCATCATTGTTGTTTACCATTGCTGCTAATTTCTTCTCACCATTACTGCTCACTGTTACTGCTCACTATTACAGCTCACTATTACTGCTCACCATGGCTGCTCACAACACTTCTACTGCTCACCATGACTGCTCACAGTTGCTGCTCACCGTTACTGCATACCATTCCTGTGCACCATTGCTGCTCACCATTATTGCACACCATTCTTGCACACCATTGTTGCTCATCATTACTACTCACTATTGTTGCTTGTCATTACTCCTCACTATTTATGTTCACTATTATTACTCATCATGGCTGCTCACCATTACTGCTTACTATTGTTGCTCACCAGGACTGTTCAGCATGACTGCTTAGTATGACGTCTCACTTCTGTTTCCCACCATTACTTCTCACCATTTCTACTTGCCATGGCTGTTCACCATGACTGCTCACCATGATTGCACACGACTGTTGTTCACCATTACTTATAATTATTATTGACCATTCGTGCAAACCATTGCTGCTCACCATCCTGGTGCACCATTGCTGTTCACCATTGCTGCTCACCATTACTACTCACGATTACTGTTCACCATTACTGCCCACTATTACTGTTCACCATTGCTGCTCACTATTGCTGTGCAGAATTGCTGCTCACTATTTTTGCTTTCCATTGCGACTCACCATTCTTGTGCACCATTGCAGCTCGCCACCGCTGCTCACCTTTGCTGCTCACCATTACTGCTCACTATTGCTGCAGATCATTACTACTTATACTTGCTGTTCACCATAGCTCTCACCATCACTGCTCAACATTGCTCTCTCTATTGCTGATCACTGGTACTGCTCAGCATGACTGCTCACCATGAATGCTCAACATTGCTGTTCACCATTTCTGGTCACCATTGCTGCTCACCATGACTGCTCATCATGGCCACTCACCATTAATATTCATGATGTTCCTGACTGGTCACCATTGCTGTTCACCATGATCGCTCACCAGTATGAATACACATATAAGCAAAAAAAAATTGAGCTGAATCTTCTTGTGGAATTTTTAAAATGAAAAGTTGCCCACTGACTTGCTAAACCCCCAGAGAGCTGTTTGTGAACATAGTGCAGCTTTTTAGCTGGAATTACAGGGAGCTGACCAGGTCCATGTTTACCCACATTGGCTGTTTGATATTTGAAGTGTATGGTACATTGCGAACATGATACAGCCTCTGAAAACCTCCAGTCTCACTGTCTATTGATATGATTTCCCTGCATTCTGGCAAATTCTGGGAGATATTAGTGACTGGATCTGTTTTTACAAAAAGTTCTGCAGAGATTTACATTCAAAAATATTCAACCTATTATTCTAAAAGATCTATCACTGTGCAATTTGCAATTTTTTACTGAACAATTAATTTCAATTGTACATTTTTAAATTATTGCACATGAATTAACCACTTAAAACAACATTTTTGAGTATGGGAATTTCTATTTAAACAAGTGATTTGATTTGAATAATAGAGACACTATGGTGTATATCTGCACAGGCACCAGAATGGGAATATTGACTGATTGTTGTAATCAGTCCCAGCATCCTCCAGAGTTATTGATCCAAAACCACCTTAATCCCCTTCAAATAACACAAGCAATTCCATGTAATACCTGTAATCACAGGCTTCAGAGTCAAGTATCCCTTGCAGGCTCTGTATCTCATGCTGGATTGCAGCTGCACTCAACAGAACAACCAAAGCTACTGGCTCTGATACAGGTAATAGTTTATGATAAGACCCTAATTCGGAAGATAAACAGTTGTCTGATATCAGACAAAACAAGATATTAATTGCTTTCCCAATGCTGCTTGTGGATGACTGAGCCCAGAATCAAAGCTTGTGAGACTGATTTTCTTTGTTGGCCAGCACCAAGGACAGCTCCTTGCTGATATGACTATCTATAGAGCAACCCGTCCCTATCAAATATTCTTCATGCACAAAGTGGGAGCAAGGTTTCAAGGTTCCCGGCACTGGGTCATTGGAAACTCTGCAGGAGGTTGTCACATCACATGCGCACTGCTCCAACATTCTTTCCCCTGTCCTGATGGATGGTGCCCTGCTCTTATCAAAGCCTCAGCAGCTCTTCATTAATATATAGAGTGAGCTGCACTGTTACATGTGTCATTGTCTCATATTGGGGGAGGTGTAATCACTCAGCTATTATCAGCCTGTCAGCAGCAGGCAGGCAATCAGGACTGACAGCAAGGAATCATGGGAGTGCAGGCAAGGTTAAATAAGGCTGACAGTTGTGATAATGATGATTATATTATAAATTAAGATGTGATGATAAGAAAGAATAAAAGATATGGCCTGAAAGAATATTTAGTTTAACACCATCTCATTCCCCTCACATCCTTTAAATTGCCCATTTCTACCACGCAGCATGAGAACGGACATTGAACCAGCAAGATAGAGGGAGGGCCGGATACAAGAAACAAGTTGTGGTTGTTGGATGTGAGAGTGGATGGGGGTGTGGGGGTCGGGGCTGGTGTGTGTGGCGGGGGGTTCGGTGTGAGAACGGACAGGGGGACAGAGTGAGAATGGACAGGGGGGAGGGAGAGAGAATGGACAGGAAGAAAGGGTGAGAATGGGCAGTGGAAGCAGGTGCAAATGGACAGGGGGACGGGGTAAGAATGGACAGGGGGAGGGGGTAAGAATAGACAGGGGGAGGGTGTAAGAATAATCAGGGTGAGGGAGTGAGAATAGACAGGGGAGGGGATGAGAATAGACAGGGAGAGGGGGTGCGAATAGACAGGGGAGGGGATGAGAATAATCAGGGGAGGGAGCGAGAATAGACAGGGGATGGGATGAGAATAGACAGGGGGAGGGAGTGAGAATAGACAGGGGGAGGGAGTGAGAATAGACATTGGGATTGGGTAAGAATGGACAAGGGGAGGGGGTGAGAATAGACAGGGGGAGGGAGTGAGAATAGACAGGGGGAGGGAGTGAGAATAGACATTGGGATTGGGTAAGAATGGACAAGGGGAGGGGGTGAGAATAGACAGGGGGAGGGGGTGAGAATAGACAGGGGGAAGGTGTGAGAATAGACAGGGGGAGGGAGTGAGAATAGACAGGGGGAGGGAGTGAGAATAGAAAGGGGGAGGGTGTGAGAATAGACAGGGTGAGGGGGTGCGAATACACAGGGGAGGGGATGAGAATAATCAGGGTGAGGGAGTGCGAATGGACAGGGGATGGGATGAGAATAATCAGGGTGAGGGAGTGAGAATAGACAGGGGAGGGGATGAGAATAGACAGGGGGAGGGAGTGAGAATAGACAGGGGGAGGGAGTGAGAATAGACATTGGGAGGGGGTAAGAATGGACAAGGGGAGGGGGTGAGAATAGACGGGGGAAGGTATGAGAATAGACAGGGGGAGGGAGTGAGAATAGACAGGGGGAGGGAGTGAGAATAGACAGGGGGAGGGTGTGAGAATAGACAGGGTGAGGGGTGAGAATAGACAGGGGAGGGGTGAGAATAGACAGGGGAGGGGTGAGAATAGACAGGGGGAGGGGTGAGAATAGACAGGGAGAAAGAGTGAGAATAGACAGGGAGAGAGAGTGAGAATAGAAAGGGGGAGGGGGTGAGAATAGACAGGGGAGGGAGTGAGAATAGACAGGGAGAGTGGGTGCAAATAGACAGGGGAGGGGTGAGAATAGACAGGGAGAGAGAGTGAGAATAGACAAGGTGAGGCAGTGAGAATAGACAGGGGGAGTCAGTGAGAATAGACAGGGGGAGGGTGTGAGAATAGACAGGGGGAAGGGTGAGAATAGACAGGGGGAGGGGTGAGAATAGACAGGGAGAGAGAGAGTGAGAATAGACAGGGTGAGGGAGTGAGAATAGACAGGGGGAGTGAGTGAGAATAGACAGGGGGAGGGTGTGAGAATAGACAGGGTGAGGGTGTGAGAATAGACAGGGTGAGGGGGTGAGAATAGACAGGGGGAGGGGTGAGAATAGACAGGGGAGGGGTGAGAATAAACAGGGAGAGGGGGTACAAATAGACAGGGGGAGGGTTGAGAATAGTCAGGGAGAGAGAGTGAGATTAGACAGGGGGAGGGGGTGAGAATAATCAGGGGGAGGGTGTGAGAATAGACAGGGGAGGGAGTGAGAATAATCAGGGGAGGGAGCGAGAATAGACAGGGGAGGGGATGAGAATAGACCGGGGGAGGGAGTGAGAATAGACATTGGGAGTGGGTAAGAATGGACAAGGGGAGGGGGTGAGAATAGATAGGGGGAAGGTTTGAGAATAGACAGGGGGAGGGAGTGAGAATAGACAGGGGGAGGGAGTGAGAATAGACAGGGGGCGGGTGTGAGAATAGACAGGGTGAGGGAGTGCGAATAGACAGGGGAGGGGATGAGAATAATCAGGGGGAGGGGATGAGAATAGACAGGGTGAGAGAGTGAGGATAGACAGGGGGAGGGGGTGAGGATAGACAGGGGGAGGGGGTGAGAATAGACAGGGTGAGGGGTGAGAATAGACAGGGGAGGGGATGAGAATAGACAGGGGGAGGGAGTGAGAATAGACAGGGGGAGGGAGTGAGAATAGAGAGGGGGAGGGGGTAAGAATGGACAGGGGAGGGGTAAGAATGGACAATGGGGGAGGGAGTGAGAATAGACAGGGGGTGAGTGTAAGAATAATCAGGGTGAGGGAGTGAGAATAGACAGGGGAGGGGATGAGAATAGACAGGGAGAGGGGGTGCAAATAGACAGGGGAGGGGATGAGAATAATCAGGGGAGGGAGCGAGAATAGACAGGGGAGGGGATGAGAATAGAAAGGGGGTGGGAGTGAGAATAGACATTGGGAGTGGGTGAGAATGGACAAGGGGAGGGGGTGAGAATAGACAGGGGGAAGGTGTGAGAATAGAGGGGGGAGGGAGTGAGAATAGACAGGGGGAGGGTGTGAGAATAGACAGGGGGAGGGAGTGAGAATAGACAGGGGGAGGGAGTGAGAATAGACAGGGTGAGGGAGTGAGAATAGACAGGGGAGGGGATGAGAATAGACAGGGGGAGGGAGTGAGAATAGACAGGGGAGGGGATGAGAATAGACAGGGGGAGGGAGTGAGGATAGACAGGGGGAGGGAGTGAGAATAGACATTGGGAGGGGGTAAGAATGGACAAGGGGAGGGGGTGAGAATAGACAGGGGGAGGGAGTGAGAATAGACAGGGGGAGGGTGTGAGAATAGATAGGGTGAGGGGTGAGAATAGACAGGGGAGGGGTGAGAATAGACAGGGGGAGGGGTGAGAATAGACAGGGGGAGTGAGTGAGAATAGACAGGGGTAGGGTGTGAGAATAGACAGGGGGAGGGGTGATAATAGACAGGGGGAGGGGTGAGAATAGACAGGGGGAGGGGTGAGAATAGACAGGGAGAGGGAGTGAGAATAGACAGGGGGAGTGAGTGAGAATAGACAGGGGGAGGGGTGAGAATAGACAGGGGGAGGGAGTGAGAATAGACAGGGGAGGGTGTGAGAATAGACAGGGGGAGGGTGTGAGTATAGACAGGGTGAGGGGGTGAGAATAGACAGGGGGAGGGAGTGAGAATAGACAGGGGGAGGGGGTGAGAATAGACAGGGGAGGGAGTGAGAATAGACTGGGGGAGGGGGTGAGAATAGACTGGGGGAGGGGGTGAGAATAGACAGGGGAAGGGAGTGAGAATAGACAGGGGAGGGAGTGAGAATAGACTGGGGGAGGGGGTGAGAATAGACAGGGGGGGGAGTGAGAATAGACAGGGGGAGGGGGTGAGAATAGACAGGGGGAGTGGGTGAGAATAGACTGGGGGAGGGGGTGAGAATAGACGGGGGGGAGTGAGAATAGACAGGGTGAGGGTGTGAGAATAGACAGAGTGAGGGGCTGAGAATAGTCAGGGAGAGGGGTTGAGAATAGACTGGGGGAGGGATGGGAGTAGACAGGGGTGGGTGTGAGAATAGGTAGGGAGAGGGAGTGAGAATTGATGGGGAGGGTGTGAGGATAGACAAGGGGTAGCGGTGAGAATAGACAGGGGGAGGGAGTGAGATTAGATGGGGAAGGGGTAAGAATAGACAGGGTGAGGGAGTGAGAATAGACAGGGGGAGGGTGTGAGAATAGACAGGGTGAGGGTGTGAGAATAGACAGGGGAGGGGTGAGAATAGACAGGGAGAGGGGGTACAAATAGACAGGGGGAGGGTTGAGGATACACAGGGAGAGAGAGTGAGATTAGACCGGGGGAGGGTGTGAGAATAATCAGGGGGAGGGTGTGAGAATAGTCAGGGGAGGGAGTGAGAATAGACTGGGAGAGGGGATGAGAATAGACAGGGTGAGGGAGTGAGAATAGACAGGGTGAGGGTGTGAGAATAGACAGGGGAGGGAGTGAGAATAGACAGGGTGAGGGTGTGAGAATAGACAGGGGAGGGGTGAGAATAGACAGGGGGAGGTGGTGAGAATATACAGGGGGAGGGGGTGAGAATAATCAGGGGGAGTGGGTGAGAATAGACTGGGGGAGGGGGTGAGAATAGACAGGGGGGGAGTGAGAATAAACAGGGTGAGGGTGTGAGAATAGACAGAGTGAGGGGCTGAGAATAGACAGGGAGAGGGGTTGAGAATAGACTGGGGGAGGGATGGGAGTAGACAGGGGAGGGTGTGAGAATAGGTAGGGAGAGGGAGTGAGAATTGATGGGGAGGGTGTGAGGATAGACAAGGGGTAGCGGTGAGAATAGACAGGGGGAGGGAGTGAGATTAGATGGGGAAGGGGTAAGAATAGACAGGGTGAGGGAGTGAGAATAGACAGGGGGAGGGTGAGAATAGACAGGGGGAGGGGGTGAGAATAGACAGGGGAGGGAGTGAGAATAGACAGGGGAGGGGTGAGAATAGACAGGGGGAGGTGGTGAGAATATACAGGGGCAGGGGGTGAGAATATACAGGGGGAGGGGGTGAGAATAATCAGGGGGAGGCAGTGAGAATTGACAGGGAGAGGGGGTGAGAATAGAGAGGGGGAGGGGTGAGAATACATAGGGAGAGAGAGAGTGAGAATAGGCCGGGGGAGGGTTGAGAATAGACAAGGGACGGGGTGAAAATAATCAGCGGGAGGCGGCGAGAAGAGACAGGGTGAGGGAGTGAGAATATACAGCGGAGGGGGTGAGAATAATCAGCAGGAGGCGGTGAGAATAGACAGGGTGAGGGAGTGAGAATAGACAGGGGGAGGGGTGAGAAAAATCAGGGGGAGACGGTGAGAATGGACAGGGGGAGGGACAGAGAATACACAGGGTGAGGGAGTGTGAATAGACAAGGGGATGGGGTGAGAATAGACAGGGGGAGGGGTGAGAATAATGAGGGGGAGGCAGTGAGAATGGACAGGGGGAGGGAGTGAGAATAGACAGGGGGAGGCGTTGAGAATAGACAGGGGGAGGGGGTGAGAATAGACAGGGGGAGTGGTGAGAATAATCAGGGGGAGGCAGTGTGATTGGACAGGGGGAGGGAGTGAAAATAGACAGGGGGAGGGGGTGAGAATAGACAGGGGGAGGCGTTGAGAATAGACAGGGGGAGTGGGTGAGAATAGACAGGGGGAGGGGGTGAGAATAGACAGGGTGAGGGAGTGAGAATAGACAGGGTGAGGGGGTGAGAATAGACAGGGTGAGGGGGTGAGAATAGACAGGGGGAGGGGGTGAGAATAGACAGGGTGAGGGAGTGAGAATAGACAGGGGGAGAGGGTGAGAATAGACAGGGGAGGGAGTGAGAATAGACAGGGGGAGGGAGTGAGAATAGACTGAGGGAGGGAGTGAGAATAGACTGGGGAGGGAGTGAGAATAGACAGGGGGAGGGAGTGAGAATAGACTGCGGGAGGGAGTGAGAATAGACAGGGGGAGGGAGTGAGAATAGACAGGGTGAGGAAGTGTGAATAGACAGGGTGAGGGGCTGAGAATAGACTGGGGGAGGGAGTGAGAATAGACTGGGGGAGGGAGTGAGAATAGACAGGGTGAGGAAGTGTGAATAGACAGGGTGAGGGGCTGAGAATAGACTGGGGGAGGGAGTGAGAATAGACAGGGGGAGGGAGTGAGAATAGACAGGGAGAGGGGTTGAGAATAGACTGGGGGAGGGATGAGAATATACTCGGGAGGGTGTGAGAATAAGTAGGGAGAGGGAGTGAGAAATGATGGGGAGGGTGTGAGGATAGACAGGGGGTGGCGGTGAGAATAGACAGGGGGAGGGAGTGAGATTAGATGGGGAAGGGCTGAGAATAGATAGGGAAGGGGTGAGAATAGACAGGGTGAGGGAGAGAGAATAGACAGGGTGAGGGGGTGAGAATAGACAGGGTGAGGGAGTGAGAATAGACAGGGTGAGGGAGTGAGAATAGACAGGGTGAGGGGGTGAGAATAGACAGGGTGAGGGAGTGAGAATAGACAGGGGAGGGTGAGAATAGACAGGGTGAGGGGTGAGAATAGACATGGGGAAGGGTGAGAATAGACAGGGGGAGGGGGTGAGAATAGACAGGGGGAGGGGTGAGAATAGACAGGGAGAGAGAGAGTGAGAATAGACAGGGTGAGGGAGTGAGAATAGACAGGGGGAGTGAGTGAGAATAGACAGGGGGAGGGTGTGAGAATAGACAGGGTGAGGGTGTGAGAATAGACAGGGTGAGGGGGTGAGGATAGACAGGAGGAGGGGTGAGAATAGACAGGGGAGGGGTGAGAATAGACAGGGAGAGGGGGTACAAATAGATAGGGGGAGGGTTGAGAATACACAGGGAGAGAGAGTGAGATTAGACAGGGGGAGGGTGTGAGAATAATCAGGGGGAGGGTGTGAGAATAGACAGGGGGAGGGGGTGAGAATAGACAGGGGGAGGGAGTGAGAATAGACATTGGGAGTGGGTAAGAATGGACAAGGGGAGGGGGTGAGAATAGACAGGGGGAAGGTTTGTGAATAGACAGGGGGAGGGAATGAGAATAGACAGGGGGAGGGAGTGAGAATAGACAGGGGGAGGGAGTGAGAATAGACATTGGGAGTGGGTAAGAATGGACAAGGGGAGGGGGTGAGAATAGACAGGGGGAGGGAGTGAGAATAGACATTGGGATTGGGTGAGAATGGACAAGGGGAGGGAGTGAGAATAGACAGGGGGAGAGTGTAAGAATAATCAGGGTGAGGGAGTGAGAATAGACAGGGGAGGGGATGAGAATAGACAGGGAGAGGGGGTGCAAATAGACAGGGGAGGGGATGAGAATAATCAGGGGAGGGAGCGAGAATAGACAGGGGAGGGGATGAGAATAGAAAGGGGGAGGGAGTGAGAATAGACAGGGGGAGGGAGTGAGAATAGACATTGGGAGTGGGTGAGAATGGACAAGGGGAGGGGGTGAGAATAGACAGGGGGAAGGTGTGAGAATAGAGGGGGGAGGGAGTGAGAATAGACAGGGGGAGGGTTTGAGAATAGACAGGGGGAGGGTGTGAGAATAGACAGGGGGAGGGAGTGAGAATAGACAGGGGGAGGGAGTGAGAATAGACAGGGGGAGGGTGTGAGAATAGACAGGGTGAGGGAGTGCGAATAGACAGGGGAGGGGATGAGAATAATCAGGGTGAGGGAGTGCGAATAGACAGGGGATGGGATGAGAATAATCAGGGTGAGGGAGTGAGAATAGACAGGGGAGGGGATGAGAATAGACAGGGGGAGGGAGTGAGGTTAGACAGGGGGAGGGAGTGAGAATAGACATTGGGAGGGGGTAAGAATGGACAAGGGGAGGGGGTGAGAATAGACAGGGGGAGGGAGTTAGAATAGACAGGGGGAGGGTGTGAGAATAGATAGGGTGAGGGGTGAGAATAGACAGGGGAGGGGTGAGAATAGACAGGGGGAGGGGTGAGAATAGACAGGGGGAGTGAGTGAGAATAGACAGAGGTATGGTGTGAGAATAGACAGGGGGAGGGGTGATAATAGACAGGGGGAGGGGGTGAGAATAGACAGGGGGAGGGGTGAGAATAGACAGGGAGAGGGAGTGAGATTAGACAGGGGGAGTGAGTGAGAATAGACAGGGGGAGGGGTGAGAATAGACAGGGGGAGGGAGTGAGAATAGACAGGGGAGGGTGTGAGAATAGACAGGGTGAGGGTGTGAGAATAGACAGGGGGAGGGGGTGAGTATAGACAGGGTGAGGGGGTGAGAATAGACAGGGGGAGGGAGTGAGAATAGACAAGGGGAGGGGGTGAGAATAGACAGGGGAGGGAGTGAGAATAGACTGGGGGAGGGGCTGAGAATAGACAGGGTGAGGGAGTGAGAATAGACAGGGGGAGGGGTGAGAAAAATCAGGGGGAGACGGTGAGAATGGACAGGGGGAGGGACAGAGAATACACAGGGTGAGGGAGTGTGAATAGACAAGGGGATGGGGTGAGAATAGACAGGGGGAGGGGTGAGAATAATGAGGGGGAGGCAGTGAGAATGGACAGGGGGAGGGAGTGAGAATAGACAGGGGGAGGGGTTGAGAATAGACAGGGGGAGGGGGTGAGAATAGACAGGGGGAGTGGTGAGAATAATCAGGGGGAGGCAGTGTGATTGGACAGGGGGAGGGAGTGAAAATAGACAGGGGGAGGGGGTGAGAATAGACAGGGGGAGGGGGTGAGAATAGACAGGGTGAGGGAGTGAGAATAGACAGGGTGAGGGGGTGAGAATAGACAGGGTGAGGGGGTGAGAATAGACAGGGGGAGGGGGTGAGAATAGACAGGGTGAGGGAGTGAGAATAGACAGGGGGAGAGGGTGAGAATAGACAGGGGAGGGAGTGAGAATAGACAGGGGGAGGGAGTGAGAATAGACTGAGGGAGGGAGTGAGAATAGACTGGGGAGGGAGTGAGAATAGACAGGGGGAGGGAGTGAGAATAGACTGCGGGAGGGAGTGAGAATAGACAGGGGGAGGGAGTGAGAATAGACAGGGTGAGGAAGTGTGAATAGACAGGGTGAGGGGCTGAGAATAGACTGGGGGAGGGAGTGAGAATAGACTGGGGGAGGGAGTGAGAATAGACAGGGTGAGGAAGTGTGAATAGACAGGGTGAGGGGCTGAGAATAGACAGGGGAGGGGGTGAGAGTAGACAGAGGAGGGGTGAGAATAGACAGGGGGAGGGAGTGAGAATAGACAGGGGGAGGGAGTGAGAATAGACAGGGAGAGGGGTTGAGAATAGACTGGGGGAGGGATGAGAATATACTCGGGAGGGTGTGAGAATAAGTAGGGAGAGGGAGTGAGAAATGATGGGGAGGGTGTGAGGATAGACAGGGGGAGGGAGTGAGATTAGATGGGGAAGGGCTGAGAATAGATAGGGAAGGGGTGAGAATAGACAGGGTGAGGGAGAGAGAATAGACAGGGTGAGGGGGTGAGAATAGACAGGGTGAGGGAGTGAGAATAGACAGGGTGAGGGAGTGAGAATAGACAGGGTGAGGGGGTGAGAATAGACAGGGTGAGGGAGTGAGAATAGACAGGGGAGGGTGAGAATAGACAGGGTGAGGGGTGAGAATAGACAGGGTGAGGGGGTGAGAATAGACAGGGTGAGGGAGTGAGAATAGACAGGGGAGGGTGAGAATAGACAGGGTGAGGGGTGAGAATAGACATGGGGAAGGGTGAGAATAGACAGGGGGAGGGGGTGAGAATAGACAGGGGGAGGGGTGAGAATAGACAGGGAGAGAGAGAGTGAGAATAGACAGGGTGAGGGAGTGAGAATAGACAGGGGGAGTGAGTGAGAATAGACAGGGGGAGGGTGTGAGAATAGACAGGGTGAGGGTGTGAGAATAGACAGGGTGAGGGGGTGAGGATAGACAGGAGGAGGGGTGAGAATAGACAGGGGAGGGGTGAGAATAGACAGGGAGAGGGGGTACAAATAGATAGGGGGAGGGTTGAGAATACACAGGGAGAGAGAGTGAGATTAGACAGGGGGAGGGTGTGAGAATAATCAGGGGGAGGGTGTGAGAATAGACAGGGGGAGGGGGTGAGAATAGACAGGGGGAGGGAGTGAGAATAGACATTGGGAGTGGGTAAGAATGGACAAGGGGAGGGGGTGAGAATAGACAGGGGGAAGGTTTGTGAATAGACAGGGGGAGGGAATGAGAATAGACAGGGGGAGGGAGTGAGAATAGACAGGGGGAGGGAGTGAGAATAGACATTGGGAGTGGGTAAGAATGGACAAGGGGAGGGGGTGAGAATAGACAGGGGGAGGGAGTGAGAATAGACATTGGGATTGGGTGAGAATGGACAAGGGGAGGGAGTGAGAATAGACAGGGGGAGAGTGTAAGAATAATCAGGGTGAGGGAGTGAGAATAGACAGGGGAGGGGATGAGAATAGACAGGGAGAGGGGGTGCAAATAGACAGGGGAGGGGATGAGAATAATCAGGGGAGGGAGCGAGAATAGACAGGGGAGGGGATGAGAATAGAAAGGGGGAGGGAGTGAGAATAGACAGGGGGAGGGAGTGAGAATAGACATTGGGAGTGGGTGAGAATGGACAAGGGGAGGGGGTGAGAATAGACAGGGGGAAGGTGTGAGAATAGAGGGGGGAGGGAGTGAGAATAGACAGGGGGAGGGTTTGAGAATAGACAGGGGGAGGGTGTGAGAATAGACAGGGGGAGGGAGTGAGAATAGACAGGGGGAGGGAGTGAGAATAGACAGGGGGAGGGTGTGAGAATAGACAGGGTGAGGGAGTGCGAATAGACAGGGGAGGGGATGAGAATAATCAGGGTGAGGGAGTGCGAATAGACAGGGGATGGGATGAGAATAATCAGGGTGAGGGAGTGAGAATAGACAGGGGAGGGGATGAGAATAGACAGGGGGAGGGAGTGAGGTTAGACAGGGGGAGGGAGTGAGAATAGACATTGGGAGGGGGTAAGAATGGACAAGGGGAGGGGGTGAGAATAGACAGGGGGAGGGAGTTAGAATAGACAGGGGGAGGGTGTGAGAATAGATAGGGTGAGGGGTGAGAATAGACAGGGGAGGGGTGAGAATAGACAGGGGGAGGGGTGAGAATAGACAGGGGGAGTGAGTGAGAATAGACAGAGGTATGGTGTGAGAATAGACAGGGGGAGGGGTGATAATAGACAGGGGGAGGGGGTGAGAATAGACAGGGGGAGGGGTGAGAATAGACAGGGGGAGGGCTTGAGAATAGACAGGGTGAGGGGGTGAGAATAGACAGGGGGTGGGGTGAGAATAGACAGGGGGAGAGAGTGAGAATAGACAGGGAGAGGGTGTGAGAATAGACAGGGTGAGGGTGTGAGAATAGACAGGGGGAGGGGGTGAGTATAGACAGGGTGAGGGGGTGAGAATAGACAGGGGGAGGGAGTGAGAATAGACAAGGGGAGGGGGTGAGAATAGACAGGGGAGGGAGTGAGAATAGACTGGGGGAGGGGGTGAGAATAGACAGGGGGAGGGAGTGAGAATAGACAGGGGAGGGAGTGAGAATAGACTGGGGGAGGGGGTGAGAATAGACAGGGGGAGGGGGTGAGAATAGACTGGGGGAGGGGGTGAGAATAGACAGGGGGGGGAGTGAGAATAGACAGGGGGAGGGGGTGAGAATAGACAGGGGGAGTGGGTGAGAATAGACTGGGGGAGGGGGTGAGAATAGACAGGGGGGGAGTGAGAATAGACAGGGTGAGGGTGTGAGAATAGACAGAGTGAGGGGCTGAGAATAGACAGGGAGAGGGGTTGAGAATAGACTGGGGGAGGGATGGGAGTAGACAGGGGAGGGTGTGAGAATAGGTAGGGAGAGGGAGTGAGAATTGATGGGGAGGGTGTGAGGATAGACAAGGGGTAGCGGTGAGAATAGACAGGGGGAGGGAGTGAGATTAGATGGGGAAGGGGGAAGAATAGACAGGGTGAGGGAGTGAGAATAGACAGGGGGAGGGTGTGAGAATAGACAGGGTGAGGGAGTGAGAATAGACAGGGGGAGGGGGTGAGAATAGACAGGGGGAGGGGTGAGAATACACAGGGAGAGAGAGTGAGATTAGACCGGGGGAGCGTGTGAGAATAATCAGGGGGAGGGTGTGAGAATAGACAGGGGAGGGAGTGAGAATAGACTGGGAGAGGGGATGAGAATAGACAGGGTGAGGGAGTGAGAATAGACAGGGGGAGGGGGTGAGAATAGACAGGGTGAGGGTGTGAGAATAGACAGGGGAGGGAGTGAGAATAGACAGGGGAGGGGTGAGAATAGACAGGGGGAGGGGCTGAGAATATACAGGGGAAGGGGGTGAGAATAATCAGGGGGAGGCGGTGAGAATAGACAGGGAGAGGGGGTGAGAATAGAGAGGGGGAGGGGTGAGAATACATAGGGCGAGAGAGAGTGAGAATAGGCCGGGGGAGGGTTGAGAATAGACAAGGGACGGGGTGAAAATAATCAGCGGGAGGCGGCGAGAAGAGACAGGGTGAGGGAGTGAGAATATACAGCGGAGGGGGTGAGAATAATCAGCAGGAGGCGGTGAGAATAGACAGGGTGAGGGAGTGAGAATAGACAGGGGGAGGGGTGAGAAAAATCAGGGGGAGACGGTGAGAATGGACAGGGGGAGGGACTGAGAATACACAGGGTGAGGGAGTGTGAATAGACAAGGGGATGGGGTGAGAATAGACAGGGGGAGGGGTGAGAATAATGAGGGGGAGGCAGTGAGAATGGACAGGGGGAGGGAGTGAGAATAGACAGGGGCAGGGGTTGAGAATAGACAGGGGGAGGGGGTGAGAATAGAGAGGGGGAGTGGTGAGAATAATCAGGGGGAGGCAGTGTGATTGGACAGGGGGAGGGAGTGAAAATAGACAGGGGGAGGGGGTGAGAATAGACAGGGTGCGGGAGCGAGAATAGACAGGGGGAGGGGGTGAGAATAGACAGGGTGAGGGAGTGAGAATAGACAGGGTGAGGGGGTGAGAATAGACAGGGTGAGGGGGTGAGAATAGACAGGGGGAGGGGGTGAGAATAGACAGGGTGAGGGAGTGAGAATAGACAGGGGGAGAGGGTGAGAATAGACAGGGGAGGGAGTGAGAATAGACAGGGGGAGGGAGTGAGAATAGACTGGGGGAGGGAGTGAGAATAGACTGGGGGAGGGAGTGAGAATAGACAGGGGGAGGGAGTGAGAATAGACAGGGGGAGGGAGTGAGAATAGAAAGGGTGCGGGAGTGAGAATAGACAGGGTGAGGGGATGAGAATAATCAGGGTGAGGGAGTGCGAATAGACAGGGGATGGGATGAGAATAATCAGGGTGAGGGAGTGAGAATAGACAGGGGAGGGGATGAGAATAGACAGGGGGAGGGAGTGAGGTTAGACAGGGGGAGGGAGTGAGAATAGACATTGGGAGGGGGTAAGAATGGACAAGGGGAGGGGGTGAGAATAGACAGGGGGAGGGAGTTAGAATAGACAGGGGGAGGGTGTGAGAATAGATAGGGTGAGGGGTGAGAATAGACAGGGGAGGGGTGAGAATAGACAGGGGGAGGGGTGAGAATAGACAGGGGGAGTGAGTGAGAATAGACAGAGGTATGGTGTGAGAATAGACAGGGGGAGGGGTGATAATAGACAGGGGGAGGGGGTGAGAATAGACAGGGGGAGGGGTGAGAATAGACAGGGAGAGGGAGTGAGAATAGACAGGGGGAGTGAGTGAGAATAGACAGGGGGAGGGGTGAGAATAGACAGGGGGAGGGAGTGAGAATAGACAGGGGAGGGTGTGAGAATAGACAGGGTGAGGGTGTGAGAATAGACAGGGGGAGGGGGTGAGTATAGACAGGGTGAGGGGGTGAGAATAGACAGGGGGAGGGAGTGAGAATAGACAAGGGGAGGGGGTGAGAATAGACAGGGGAGGGAGTGAGAATAGACTGGGGGAGGGGGTGAGAATAGACAGGGGGAGGGAGTGAGAATAGACAGGGGAGGGAGTGAGAATAGACTGGGGGAGGGGGTGAGAATAGACAGGGGGAGGGGGTGAGAATAGACTGGGGGAGGGGGTGAGAATAGACAGGGGGGGGAGTGAGAATAGACAGGGGGAGGGGGTGAGAATAGACAGGGGGAGTGGGTGAGAATAGACTGGGGGAGGGGGTGAGAATAGACAGGGGGGGAGTGAGAATAGACAGGGTGAGGGTGTGAGAATAGACAGAGTGAGGGGCTGAGAATAGACAGGGAGAGGGGTTGAGAATAGACTGGGGGAGGGATGGGAGTAGACAGGGGAGGGTGTGAGAATAGGTAGGGAGAGGGAGTGAGAATTGATGGGGAGGGTGTGAGGATAGACAAGGGGTAGCGGTGAGAATAGACAGGGGGAGGGAGTGAGATTAGATGGGGAAGGGGGAAGAATAGACAGGGTGAGGGAGTGAGAATAGACAGGGGGAGGGTGTGAGAATAGACAGGGTGAGGGTGTGAGAATAGACAGGGTGAGGGGGTGAGAATAGACAGGGGGAGGGGTGAGAATACACAGGGAGAGAGAGTGAGATTAGACCGGGGGAGCGTGTGAGAATAATCAGGGGGAGAGTGTGAGAATAGACAGGGGAGGGAGTGAGAATAGACTGGGAGAGGGGATGAGAATAGACAGGGTGAGGGAGTGAGAATAGACAGGGGGAGGGGGTGAGAATAGACAGGGTGAGGGTGTGAGAATAGACAGGGGAGGGAGTGAGAATAGACAGGGGAGGGGTGAGAATAGACAGGGGGAGGGGCTGAGAATATACAGGGGAAGGGGGTGAGAATAATCAGGGGGAGGCGGTGAGAATAGACAGGGAGAGGGGGTGAGAATAGAGAGGGGGAGGGGTGAGAATACATAGGGCGAGAGAGAGTGAGATAGGCCGGGGGAGGGTTGAGAATAGACAAGGGACGGGGTGAAAATAATCAGCGGGAGGCGGCGAGAAGAGACAGGGTGAGGGAGTGAGAATATACAGCGGAGGGGGTGAGAATAATCAGCAGGAGGCGGTGAGAATAGACAGGGTGAGGGAGTGAGAATAGACAGGGGGAGGGGTGAGAAAAATCAGGGGGAGACGGTGAGAATGGACAGGGGGAGGGACTGAGAATACACAGGGTGAGGGAGTGTGAATAGACAAGGGGATGGGGTGAGAATAGACAGGGGGAGGGGTGAGAATAATGAGGGGGAGGCAGTGAGAATGGACAGGGGGAGGGAGTGAGAATAGACAGGGGGAGGGGTTGAGAATAGACAGGGGGAGGGGGTGAGAATAGAGAGGGGGAGTGGTGAGAATAATCAGGGGGAGGCAGTGTGATTGGACAGGGGGAGGGAGTGAGAATAGACAGGGTGCGGGAGTGAGAATAGACAGGGGGAGGGGGTGAGAATAGACAGGGTGAGGGAGTGAGAATAGACAGGGTGAGGGGGTGAGAATAGACAGGGTGAGGGGGTGAGAATAGACAGGGGGAGGGGGTGAGAATAGACAGGGTGAGGGAGTGAGAATAGACAGGGGGCGAGGGTGAGAATAGACAGGGGAGGGAGTGAGAATAGACAGGGGGAGGGAGTGAGAATAGACTGGGGGAGGGAGTGAGAATAGACTGGGGGAGGGAGTGAGAATAGACAGGGGGAGGGAGTGAGAATAGACAGGGGGAGGGAGTGAGAATAGAAAGGGTGCGGGAGTGAGAATAGACAGGGTGAGGGAGTGAGAATAGACAGGGGGAGGGAGTGAGAATAGACAGGGTGAGGGGCGAGAATAGACAGGGGAGGGGGTGAGAATAGACAGGGGGAGGGAGTGAGAATAGACAGGGGAGGGTGTGAGAATAGATAGGGTGAGGGGTGAGAATAGACAGGGGAGGGGTGAGAATAGACAGGGGGAGGGTGTGAGAATAGACAGGGTGAGGGGTGAGAATAGACAGGGGAGGGGTGAGAATAGACAGGGTGAGGGTGTGAGAATAGACAGAGTGAGGGGCTGAGAATAGACAGGGAGAGGGGTTGAGAATAGACTGGGGGAGGGATGGGAGTAGACAGGGGTGTGTGTGAGAATAGGTAGGGAGAGGGAGTGAGTATTGATGGGGAGGGTGTGAGGATAGACAAGGGGTAGCGGTGAGAATAGACAGGGGGAGGGAGTGAGATTAGATGGGGAAGGGGTAAGAATAGACAGGGTGAGGGAGTGAGAATAGACAGGGGGAGGGTGTGAGAATAGACAGGGTGAGGGTGTGACAATAGACAGGCTGAGGGGGTGAGAATAGACAGGGGGAGGGGTGAGAATAGACAGGGGAGGGGTGAGAATAGACAGGGAGAGGGGGTACAAATAGACAGGGGGAGGGTTGAGGATACACAGGGAGAGAGAGTGAGATTAGACCGGGGGAGGGTGTGAGAATAATCAGGGGGAGGGTGTGAGAATAGTCAGGGGAGGGAGTGAGAATAGACTGGGAGAGGGGATGAGAATAGACAGGGGGAGGGAGTGAGAATAGACAGGGTGAGGGTGTGAGAATAGACAGGGGAGGGAGTGAGAATAGACAGGGTGAGGGTGTGAGAATAGACGGGGAGGGAGTGAGAATAGACAGGGGAGGGGTGAGAATAGACAGGGGGAGGTGGTGAGAATATACAGGGGGAGGGGGTGAGAATAATCAGGGGGAGTGGGTGAGAATAGACTGGGGGAGGGGGTGAGAATAGACAGGGGGGGAGTGAGAATAGACAGGGTGAGGGTGTGAGAATCGACAGAGTGAGGGGCTGAGAATAGACAGGGAGAGGGGTTGAGAATAGACTGGGGGAGGGATGGGAGTAGACAGGGGTGTGTGTGAGAATAGGTAGGGAGAGGGTGTGAGTATTGATGGGGAGGGTGTGAGGATAGACAAGGGGTAGCGGTGAGAATAGACAGGGGGAGGGAGTGAGATTAGATGGGGAAGGGGTAAGAATAGACAGGGTGAGGGAGTGAGAATAGACAGGGGGAGGGTGTGAGAATAGACAGGGTGAGGGTGTGACAATAGACAGGCTGAGGGGGTGAGAATAGACAGGGGGAGGGGTGAGAATAGACAGGGGAGGGGTGAGAATAGACAGGGAGAGGGGGTACAAATAGACAGGGGGAGGGTTGAGGATACACAGGGAGAGAGAGTGAGATTAGACCGGGGGAGGGTGTGAGAATAATCAGGGGGAGGGTGTGAGAATAGTCAGGGGAGGGAGTGAGAATAGACTGGGAGAGGGGATGAGAATAGACAGGGGGAGGGAGTGAGAATAGACAGGGTGAGGGTGTGAGAATAGACAGGGGAGGGAGTGAGAATAGACAGGGTGAGGGTGTGAGAATAGACGGGGAGGGAGTGAGAATAGACAGGGGAGGGGTGAGAATAGACAGGGGGAGGTGGTGAGAATATACAGGGGGAGGGGGTGAGAATAATCAGGGGGAGTGGGTGAGAATAGACTGGGGGAGGGGGTGAGAATAGACAGGGGGGGAGTGAGAATAGACAGGGTGAGGGTGTGAGAATCGACAGAGTGAGGGGCTGAGAATAGACAGGGAGAGGGGTTGAGAATAGACTGGGGGAGGGATGGGAGTAGACAGGGGAGGGTGTGAGAATAGGTAGGGAGAGGGAGTGAGAATTGATGGGGAGGGTGTGAGGATAGACAAGGGGTAGCGGTGAGAATAGACAGGGGGAGGGAGTGAGATTAGATGGGGAAGGGGTAAGAATAGACAGGGTGAGGGAGTGAGAATAGACAGGGGGAGGGTGAGAATAGACAGGGGGAGGGGGTGAGAATAGACAGGGGAGGGAGTGAGAATAGACAGGGGAGGGGTGAGAATAGACAGGGGGAGGTGGTGAGAATATACAGGGGCAGGGGGTGAGAATATACAGGGGGAGGGGGTGAGAATAATCAGGGGGAGGCAGTGAGAATTGACAGGGAGAGGGGGTGAGAATAGAGAGGGGGAGGGGTGAGAATACATAGGGAGAGAGAGAGTGAGAATAGGCCGGGGGAGGGTTGAGAATAGACAAGGGACGGGGTGAAAATAATCAGCGGGAGGCGGCGAGAAGAGACAGGGTGAGGGAGTGAGAATATACAGCGGAGGGGGTGAGAATAATCAGCAGGAGGCGGTGAGAACAGACAGGGTGAGGGAGTGTGAATAGACAAGGGGTTGGGGTGAGAATAGACAGGGGGAGGGGTGAGAATAATGAGGGGGAGGCAGTGAGAATGGACAGGGGGAGGGAGTGAGAATAGACAGGGGGAGGGGTTGAGAATAGACAGGGGGAGTGGTGAGAATAATCAGGGGGAGGCAGTGTGATTGGACAGGGGGAGGGAGTGAAAATAGACAGGGGGAGGGGTGAGAATAGACAGGGTGCGGGAGTGAGAATAGACAGGGGGAGGGGGTGAGAATAGACAGGGTGAGGGAGTGAGAATAGACAGGGTGAGGGGGGTGAGAATAGACAGGGTGAGGGGGTGAGAATAGACAGGGGGAGGGGGTGAGAATAGACAGGGTGAGGGAGTGAGAATAGACAGGGGGAGAGGGTGAGAATAGACAGGGGAGGGAGTGAGAATAGACAGGGGGAGGGAGTGAGAATAGACTGAGGGAGGGAGTGAGAATAGACTGGGGAGGGAGTGAGAATAGACAGGGGGAGGGAGTGAGAATAGACTGGGGGAGGGAGTGAGAATAGACAGGGGGAGGGAGTGAGAATAGACAGGGTGAGGAAGTGTGAATAGACAGGGTGAGGGGCTGAGAATAGACTGGGGGAGAGAGTGAGAATAGACTGGGGGAGGGAGTGAGAATAGACAGGGTGAGGAAGTGTGAATAGACAGGGTGAGGGGCTGAGAATAGACAGGGGAGGGAGTGAGAATAGACAGGGGAGGGGGTGAGAGTAGACAGAGGAGAGGGGTTGAGAATAGACTGGGGGAGGGATGAGAATATACTCGGGAGGGTGTGAGAATAAGTAGGGAGAGGGAGTGAGAAATGATGGGGAGGGTGTGAGGATAGACAGGGGGTGGCGGTGAGAATAGACAGGGGGAGGGAGTGAGATTAGATGGGGAAGGGCTGAGAATAGATAGGGAAGGGGTGAGAATAGACAGGGTGAGGGAGAGAGAATAGACAGGGTGAGGGGGTGAGAATAGACAGGGTGAGGGAGTGAGAATAGACAGGGTGAGGGAGTGAGAATAGACAGGGTGAGGGGGTGAGAATAGACAGGGTGAGGGAGTGAGAATAGACAGGGGAGGGTGAGAATAGACAGGGTGAGGGGTGAGAATAGACATGGGGAAGGGTGAGAATAGACAGGGGGAGGGGGTGAGAATAGACAGGGGGAGGGGTGAGAATAGACAGGGAGAGAGAGAGTGAGAATAGACAGGGTGAGGGAGTGAGAATAGACAGGGGGAGTGAGTGAGAATAGACAGGGTGAGGGGGTGAGAATAGACAGGGTGAGGGGGTGAGAATAGACAGGGGGAGGGGGTGAGAATAGACAGGGTGAGGGAGTGAGAATAGACAGGGGGAGAGGGTGAGAATAGACAGGGGAGGGAGTGAGAATAGACAGGGGGAGGGAGTGAGAATAGACTGAGGGAGGGAGTGAGAATAGACTGGGGAGGGAGTGAGAATAGACAGGGGGAGGGAGTGAGAATAGACTGGGGGAGGGAGTGAGAATAGACAGGGGGAGGGAGTGAGAATAGACAGGGTGAGGAAGTGTGAATAGACAGGGTGAGGGGCTGAGAATAGACTGGGGGAGGGAGTGAGAATAGACTGGGGGAGGGAGTGAGAATAGACAGGGTGAGGAAGTGTGAATAGACAGGGTGAGGGGCTGAGAATAGACTGGGGGAGGGAGTGAGAATAGACAGGGGGAGGGAGTGAGAATAGACAGGGAGAGGGGTTGAGAATAGACTGGGGGAGGGATGAGAATATACTCGGGAGGGTGTGAGAATAAGTAGGGAGAGGGAGTGAGAAATGATGGGGAGGGTGTGAGGATAGACAGGGGGTGGCGGTGAGAATAGACAGGGGGAGGGAGTGAGATTAGATGGGGAAGGGCTGAGAATAGATAGGGAAGGGGTGAGAATAGACAGGGTGAGGGAGAGAGAATAGACAGGGTGAGGGGGTGAGAATAGACAGGGTGAGGGAGTGAGAATAGACAGGGTGAGGGAGTGAGAATAGACAGGGTGAGGGGGTGAGAATAGACAGGGTGAGGGAGTGAGAATAGACAGGGGAGGGTGAGAATAGACAGGGTGAGGGGTGAGAATAGACATGGGGAAGGGTGAGAATAGACAGGGGGAGTGGTGAGAATAGACAGGGGAGGGTGTGAGAATAGACAGGGTGAGGGTGTGAGAATAGACAGGGGGAGGGGGAGAGAATAGACAGGGGGAGGGGTGAGAATAGACAGGGAGAGAGAGAGTGAGAATAGACAGGGTGAGGGAGTGAGAATAGACAGGGGGAGTGAGTGAGAATAGACAGGGGGAGGGTGTGAGAATAGACAGGGTGAGGGTGTGAGAATAGACAGGGTGAGGGGGTGAGGATAGACAGGAGGAGGGGTGAGAATAGACAGGGGAGGGGTGAGAATAGACAGGGAGAGGGGGTACAAATAGATAGGGGGAGGGTTGAGAATACACAGGGAGAGAGAGTGAGATTAGACAGGGGGAGGGTGTGAGAATAATCAGTGGGAGGGTGTGAGAATAGACAGGGGGAGGGGGTGAGAATAGACAGGGGGAGGGAGTGAGAATAGAAATTGGGAGTGGGTAAGAATGGACAAGGGGAGGGGGTGAGAATAGATAGGGGGAAGGTTTGTGAATAGACAGGGGGAGGGAATGAGAATAGACAGGGGGAGGGAGTGAGAATAGACAGGGGGAGGGAGTGAGAATAGACATTGGGAGGGGTGAGAATAGACAGGGGAGGGGGTGAGAATAGACAGGGGGAGGCAGTGAGAATAGACAGGGGAGGGGGTGAGAATAGACGGGGGAGGGATTGAGAATAGACAGGGGGAGGGGATGAGAATAGACAGGGGAGGGAGTGAGAATAGACATGGGAGAGGGTGAGAATATCAGGGTGAGGGAGTGAGAATAGACAGGGGAGGGGATGAGAATAGACAGGGAGAGGGGGTGCAAATAGACAGGGGAGGGGATGAGAATATCAGGGGAGGGGAGCGAGAATAGACAGGGGAGGGGATGAGAATAGAAAGGGGGAGGGAGTGAGAATAGACAGGGGGAGGGAGTGAGAATAGACATTGGGAGTGGGTGAGAATGGACAAGGGGAGGGGGTGAGAATAGACAGGGGGAGGTGTGAGAATAGAGGGGGGAGGGAGTGAGAATAGACAGGGGAGGGTTTGAGAATAGACAGGGGGAGGGTTGTGAGAATACACAGGGAGAGCGAGTGAGAATAGACAGGGGGAGGGAGTGAGAATAGACAGGGGGAGGGTGTGAGAATAGACAGGGTGAGGGAGTGCGAATGGACAAGGGGAGGGGGTGAGAATAGACAGGGGGAAGGTGTGAGAATAGAGGGGGGAGGGAGTGAGAATAGACAGGGGGAGGGTTTGAGAATAGACAGGGGGAGGGAGTGAGAATAGACAGGGGGAGGGGGTGAGAATAGACAGGGGGAGGGAGTGAGAATAGACAGGGGGAGGGAGTGAGAATAGACAGGGGGAGGGTGTGAGAATAGACAGGGTGAGGGAGTGCGAATAGACAGGGGATGGGATGAGAATAATCAGGGTGAGGGAGTGAGAATAGACAGGGGAGGGGATGAGAATAGACAGGGGGAGGGAGTGAGGTTAGACAGGGGGAGGGAGTGAGAATAGACATTGGGAGGGGTAAGAATGGACAAGGGGAGGGGGTGAGAATAGACAGGGGGAGGGAGTTAGAATAGACAGGGGGAGGGTGTGAGAATAGATAGGGTGAGGGGTGAGAATAGACAGGGGAGGGGTGAGAATAGACAGGGGGAGGGGTGAGAATAGACAGGGGGAGTGAGTGAGAATAGACAGGGGTATGGTGTGAGAATAGACAGGGGGAGGAGTGATAATAGACAGGGGGAGGGGGTGAGAATAGACAGGGGGAGGGGTGAGAATAGACAGGGAGAGGGAGTGAGAATAGACAGGGGGAGTGAGTGAGAATAGACAGGGGGAGGGGTGAGAATAGACAGGGTGAGGGTGTGAGAATAGACAGGGGGAGGGGGTGAGTATAGACAGTGTGAGGGGGTGAGAATAGACAGGGGGAGGGAGTGAGAATAGACAAGGGAGGGGGTGAGAATAGACAGGGGAGGGAGTGAGAATAGACTGGGGGAGGGGGTGAGAATAGACAGGGGGAGGGAGTGTGAATAGACAGGGGAGGGAGTGAGAATAGACTGGGGGAGGGGGTGAGAATAGACAGGGGGGAGGGGTGCGAATAGACAGGGGGAGGAGGGGGTGAGAAAGACAGGGGGAGGGGTGTGAGAATAGACAGGGGAGGGGGTAGAGAATAGACAGGGGAGAGGGGTGATAATAGGACTGGGGAGGGGGTGAGAATAGACAGGGAGAGGAAGGGGGAATAGACAGGGAGTGAGGGGGTGAGAATAGACAGAGTGATGTGAGCTGAGACATAGACAGGGAGAGGGGATGTGAGAATAGACAGGGGGCAGGGAGAGAATTAGACAGCGGGAGGGGTTGAGAATAGAGGGAGCAGAGAGAGTGAGAATAGCTGGGTGAGGGAGTGAGAATAGACAAGGGGAAGAGAGTGAGCATAGCCAGGGGGAGGGAGTGAGAATAGACAGGGACGGGTGTGAAGAATAGACAGGGTGAGTGAGTGAGAATAGACGGGAAGAGGGGTGTGAGAATAGACAGGGGAGAAGGGGTGAGAATAGACAGGGAGAGGTGGGTGAGAATAGACAGGGGGAGGGGTGAGAATACACAGGGAGAGAGAGTGAGATTAGACCGGGGGAGGGTGTGAGAATAATCAGGGGGAGAGTGTGAGAATAGACAGGGGAGGGAGTAAGAATAGACTGGGAGAGGGGATGAGAATAGACAGGGTGAGGGAGTGAGAATAGACAGGGGGAGGGGGTGAGAATAGACAGGGTGAGGGTGTGAGAATAGACAGGGGAGGGAGTGAGAATAGACAGGGGAGGGGTGAGAATAGACAGGGGGAGGGGGTGAGAATATACAGGGGGAGGGGGTGAGAATAATCAGGGGGAGGCGGTGAGAATAGACAGGGAGAGGGGGTGAGAATAGAGAGGGGGAGGGGTGAGAATACATAGGGAGAGAGAGAGTGAGAATAGGCCGGGGGAGGGTTGAGAATAGACAAGGGACGGGGTGAAAATAATCAGCGGGAGGCGGCGAGAAGAGACAGGGTGAGGGAGTGAGAATATACAGCGGAGGGGGGTGAGAATAATCAGCAGGAGGCGGTGAGAATAGACAGGGTGAGGGAGTGAGAATAGACAGGGGGAGGGGTGAGAAAAATCAGGGGGAGACGGTGAGAATGGACAGGGGGAGGGACTGAGAATACACAGGGTGAGGGAGTGTGAATAGACAAGGGGATGGGGTGAGAATAGACAGGGGGAGGGGTGAGATAATGAGGGGGAGGCAGTGAGAATGGACAGGGGGAGGGAGTGAGAATAGACAGGGGGAGGGGTTGAGAATAGACAGGGGGAGGGGGTGAGAATAGAGAGGGGGAGTGGTGAGAATAATCAGGGGGAGGCAGTGTGATTGGACAGGGGGAGGGAGTGAAAATAGACAGGGGGAGGGGGTGAGAATAGACAGGGTGCGGGAGTGAGAATAGACAGGGGGAGGGGGTGAGAATAGACAGGGTGAGGGGGTGAGAATAGACAGGGTGAGGGGGTGAGAATAGACAGGGTGAGGGGGTGAGAATAGACAGGGGGAGGGGGTGAGAATAGACAGGGTGAGGGAGTGAGAATAGACAGGGGGAGAGGGTGAGAATAGACAGGGGAGGGAGTGAGAATAGACAGGGGGAGGGAGTGAGAATAGACTGGGAGAGGGAGTGAGAATAGACTGGGGAGGGAGTGAGAATAGACAGGGGGAGGGAGTGAGAATAGACAGGGTGAGGGAGTGAGAATAGACAGGGTGAGGGAGTGAGAATAGACAGGGTGCGGGAGTGAGAATAGACAGGGGGAGGGAGTGAGAATAGACAGGGTGAGGGGCGAGAATAGACAGGGGAGGGGGTGAGAATAGACAGGGGGAGGGAGTGAGAATAGACAGGGGGAGGGTGTGAGAATAGATAGGGTGAGGGGTGAGAATAGACAGGGGAGGGGTGAGAATAGACAGGGGGAGGGTGTGAGAATAGACAGGGTGAGGGGTGAGAATAGACAGGGGAGGGGTGAGAATAGACAGGGGGAGGGTGTGAGAATAGACAGGGTGAGGGGTGAGAATAGACAGGGGGAGGGGGTGAGAATAGACAGGGGGAGGCGTGAGAATAGACAGGGAGAGGGAGTGAGAATAGACAGGGGGAGTGAGTGAGAATAGACAGGGGAGGGTGTGAGAATAGACAGGGGGAGGGAGTGAGAATAGACAGGGGAGGGTGTGAGAATAGACAGGGTGAGGGTGTGAGAATAGACAGTGTGAGGGGGTGAGAATAGACGGGGGAGGGGGTAAGAATGGACAAGGGGAGGGGGTGAGAATAGACAGGGGGAGGGAGTGAGAATAGACAGGGGGAGGGGTGAGAATAGACAGGGGAGGGAGTGAGAATAGACTGGGGGAGGGGGTGAGAATAGACAGCGGGATGGAGTGAGAATAGACAGGGGAGGGAGTGAGAATAGACTGGGGGAGGGGGTGAGAATAGACAGGGGGAGGGGGTGAGAATAGACTGGGGGAGGGGTGAGAATAGACGGGGGGGGAGTGAGAATAGACAGGGGGAGGGGGGTGAGAATAGACAGGGGGAGTGGGTGAGAATAGACTGGGGGAGGGGGTGAGAATAGACAGGGGGGGGAGTGAGAATAGACAGGGGAGGGAGGGAGAATAGACAGGGGAGGGGGTGAGAATAGACAGGGGGATGGGGGTTAGAATAGACAGGGGAGGGGGTGAGAATAGACTGGGGGAGGGGGTGAGAATAGACGGGGGTGAGTGAGAATAGACAGGGGGAGGGAGTGAGAATAGACTGGGGGAGGGGGTGAGAATAGACTGGGGGAGGGAGTGAGAATAGACTGGGGGAGGGAGTGAGAATAGACAGAGTGAGGGGCTGAGAATAGACAGGGAGAGGGGTTGAGAATAGACTGGGGGAGGGATGGGAGTAGACAGGGGAGGGTGTGAGAATAGGTAGGGAGAGGGAGTGAGAATTGATGGGGAGGGTGTGAGGATAGACAAGGGGTAGCGGTGAGAATAGACAGGGGGAGGGAGTGAGATTAGATGGGGAAGGGGTGAGAATAGACAGGGTGAGGGAGTGAGAATTGACAGGGGGAGGGGTGAGAATAGACAGGGGAGGGGTGAGAATAGACAGGGTGAGGGAGTGAGAATAGACAGGGGGAGTGAGTGAGAATAGACAGGGGGAGGGTGTGAGAATAGACAGGGTGAGGGTGTGAGAATAGACAGGGTGAGGGGGTGAGAATAGACAGGGGGAGGGGTGAGAATAGACAGGGGAGGGGTTAGAATAGACAGGGAGAGGGGGTACAAATAGACAGGGGGAGGGTTGAGAATACACAGGGAGAGCGAGTGAGATTAGACAGGGGAGGGTGTGAGAATAATCAGGGGGAGGGTGTGAGAATAGACAGGGGAGGGAGTGAGAATAGACTGGGAGAGGGGATGAGAATAGACAGGGTGAGGGAGTGAGAATAGACAGGGGGAGGGGGTGAGAATAGACAGGGTGAGGGTGTGAGAATAGGGGAGGGAGTGAGATAGACAGGGAGAGTGAGAATAGGCAGGGGAGGGGGTGAGAATATACAGGGGGAGGGGGTGAGAATAATCAGGGGGAGGCGGTGAGAATAGACAGGGAGAGGGGTTGAGAATAGAGAGGGGGAGGGGTGAGAATAAATAGGGAGAGAGAGAGTGAGAATAGGCCGGGGGAGGGTTGAGAATAGACAAGGGACGGGGTGAAAATAATCAGCGGGAGGCGGCGAGAAGAGACAGGGTGAGGGAGTGAGAATATACAGGGGAGGGGGTGAGAATAATCAGCAGGAGGCGGTGAGAATAGACAGGGTGAGGGAGTGAGAATAGACAGGGGGAGGGGTGAGAAAAATCAGGGGGAGACGGTGAGAATGGACAGGGGGAGGGACTGAGTATACACAGGGTCAGGGAGTGTGAATAGACAGGGGGATGGGCTGAGAATAGACAGGGGGAGGGGTGAGAAAAATCAGGGGGAGACGGTGAGAATGGACAGGGGGAGGGAGTGAGAATACACAGGGTGAGGGGGTGAGAATAGACAGGGGGAGGGGGTGAGAATAGACAGGGGGAGGGGGTGAGAATAGACAGGGGGAGGGAGTGAGAATAGACAGGGGGAGGGAGTGAAAATAGACAGGGTGAGGGGGTGAGAATAGACAGGGTGAGGAAGTGTGAATAGACAGGGTGAGGGAGTGAGAATAGACAGGGGAGGGAGTGAGAATAGACAGGGGGAGGGAGTGAGAATAGACAGGGGGGGGAGTGAGAATAGACAGGGGGAGGGAGTGAGAATAGACAGGGTGAGGAAGTGTGAATAGACAGGGTGAGGGAGTGAGAATAGACAGGGGAGGGAGTGAGAATAGACAGGGGGAGGGAGTGAGAATAGACTGGGGGAGGGAGTGAGAATAGACAGGAGGAGGGTGTGAGAATAGACAGGGGGAGGGAGTGAGAATAGACTGGGGGAGGGAGTGAGAATAGTCAGGGGGAGGGAGTGAGAATAGACAGGGTGAGGGGCTGAGAATAGACAGGGGAGGGTGTGAGAATATGTAGGGAGAGGGAGTGAGAAATGATGGGGAGGGTGTGAGGATAGACAGGGGGTGGCGGTGAGAATAGACAGGGGGAGGGAGTGAGATTAGATGGGGAAGGGGTGAGAATAGATAGGGGAAGGGTGAGAATAGACAGGTTGAGGGAGTGAGAATAGACAGGGTGAGGGGGTGAGAATGGACATGGGGAGGGGTGAGAATAGATAGGGGAGGGGTGAGAATAGACAGGGGAGGGGTGAGAATAGACAGGGGGAGTGAGTGAGAATAGACAGGCGGAGGGTGTGAGAATAGACAGGGGGAAGGGTGAGAATAGACAGGGGGAGGGGGTGAGAATAGATAGGGAGAGTGAGAGTGAGAATAGACAGGGTGAGGGAGTGAGAATAGACAGCTGGAGTGAGTGAGAATAGACAGGGGGAGGGTGTGAGAATAGACAGGGTGAGGGTGTGAGAATAGACAGGGTGAGGGGGTGAGAATAGACAGGAAGAGGGGTGAGAATAGACAGGGGAGGGGTGAGATTAGACAGGGAGAGGGGGTACAAATAGATAGGGGGAGGGTTGAGAATACACAGGGAGAGAGAGTGAGATTAGACAGGGGAAGGGTGTGAGAATAATCAGGGGGAGGGTGTGAGAATAGACAGGGGGAGGGGGTGAGAATAGATAGGGTGAGGGTGTGAGAATAGACAGGGGAGGGAGTGAGAATAGACAGGGGGAGGGTGTGAGAATAGACAGGGGAGGGGTGAGAATAGACAGGGGGAGGGGGTGAGAATATACAGGGGGAGGGGGTGAGAATAATCAGGGGGAGGCGGTGAGAATTGACAGGGAGAGGGGGTGAGAATAGAGAGGTGGAGGGGTGAGAATACATAGGGAGAGAGAGAGTGAGAATTGGCAGGGGGAGGGTTGAGAATAGACAAGGGACGGGGTGAAAATAATCAGCGGGAGGCGGTGAGAATAGACAGGGTGAGGGAGTGAGAATATACAGCGGAGGGGGTGAGAATAATCAGCAGGAGGCGGTGAGAATAGACAGGGTGAGGGAGTGAGAATAGACAGGGGGAGGGGGTGAGAACAGACAGGGAGAGGGAGTGAGAATAGACAGGGGGAGGGGTGAGAATAATCAGGAGGAGGCAGTGAGAATGGACAGGGGGAGGGAGTGAGAATGGACAGGGGGAGGTGTTGAGAATTGACAGGGGGAGGGAGTGAGAATAGACAGGGTGAGAGAGTGAGATTAGACAGGGGGAGGGGGTGAGAATAGTCAGGGTGCGGGAGTGAGAATAGACAGGGGGAGGGGGTGAGAATAGACAGGGGGAGGGAGTGAGAATATACAGGGGAGGGGTTGAGAATAATCAGCAGGAGGCGGTGAGAATAGACAGGGTGAGGGAGTGAGAATAGACAGGGGGAGGGGGTGAGAACAGACAGGGTGAGGGAGTGAGAATAGACAGGGGGAGGGGTTGAGAATATACAGGGGGAGGGGGTGAGAATAGACAGGGGGAGGGGTGAGAATAATCAGGGGGAGGCAGTGAGATTGGACAGTGGGAGGGAGTGAGAATAGACAGGGTGAGGGGGTGAGAATAGACAGGGTGAGGGAGTGAGAATGGACAGGGTGAGGGGGTGAGAAAAGACAGGGGGAGGGGGTGAGAATAGACAGGGGGAGGGGGTGAGAATAGACAGGGTGAGGGGGTGAGAATAGACAGGGTGCGGGAGTGAGAATAGACAGGGGGAGGGGGTGAGAATAGACAGGCGGATGGGGTGAGAATAGACAGGGGAGGGAGTGAGAATAGACGGGGGAGGGAGTGAGAATAGACTGGGGAGGGGGTGAGAATAGACTCGGGGAGGGGTGAGAATAATCAGAGGGAGAAAGTGAGAATTGACAGGGGGAGGGAGTGAGAATAGACAGGGTGAGAGAGTGAGAATAGACAGGGGGAGGGGGTGAGAATAGACAGGGTGCGGGAGTGAGAATAGACAGGGGGAGGGGGTGAGAATAGACAGGGGGAGGGAGTGAGAATAGACAGGGTGAGGGACTGAGAATAGACAGGGTGAGGGGGTGAGAATAGACAGGGGGAGGGGTGAGAATAGACAGGAGAGGGAGTGAGAATAGACTGGGGGAGGGGGTGAGAATAGACAGGGGGGTGAGTGAGAATAGACAGGGGGAGGGGGTGAGAATAGACAGGGGGAGGGGGTGAGAATAGACAGGGGGAGGGGGTGAGAATAGACAGGGTGAGGGAGTGAGAATAGACAGGGGGGGGAGTGAGAATAGACAGGGGGAGGGGGTGAGAATAGACAGGGGGAGGGGGTGAGAATAGACTGGGGGAGGGGGTGAGAATAGACAGGGGGGGAGTGAGAATAAACAGGGGAGGGAGTGAGAATAGACAGGGGAGGGAGTGAGAATAGACTGGGGGAGGGAGTGAGAATAGACTGGGGGAGGGGGTGAGAATAGACGGGGGGGGGAGTGAGAATAAACAGGGGAGGGAGTGAGAATAGACAGGGGAGGGAGTGAGAATAGACTGGGGGAGGGAGTGAGAATAGACAGGGGGAGGGAGTGAGAATAGACAGGGTGAGGAAGTGTGAATAGACAGAGTGAGGGGCTGAGAATAGACAGGGAGAGGGGTTGAGAATAGACTGGGGGAGGGATGGGAGTAGACAGGGGAGGGTGTGAGAATAGGTAGGGAGAGGGAGTGAGAATTGATGGGGAGGGTGTGAGGATAGACAAGGGGTAGCGGTGAGAATAGACAGGGGGAGGGAGTGAGATTAGATGGGGAAGGGGTGAGAATAGACAGGGTGAGGGAGTGAGAATAGACATGGGGAGGGGTGAGAATAGACATTGTGATGGGTTAAGAATGGACAAGTGGAGGGGGTGAGAATAGACAGGGGGAGGGAGTGAGAATAGACAGGGGGAGGGTGTGAGAATAGAAAGGGTGAGGGAGTGAGAATAGACAGGGGAGGGGTGAGAATAGACAGGGGGAGGGGTGAGAATAGACAGGGAGAGAGAGTGAGAATAGACAGGGTGAGGCAGTGAGAATAGACAGGGGGAGTGAGTGAGAATAAACAGGGGGAGGGTGTGAGAATAGACAGTGGGAGGGGTGAGGATAGACAGGGAGAGGGTGTGAGAAGAGACAGGGTGAGGGTGTGAGAATAGGCAGGGGGAGGGGTGAGAATAGACAGGGGGAGGGGTGAGAATAGACAGGGAGAGAGAGAGTGAGACTAGACAGGGGGAGGGGTGAGAATAGACAGGGGAGGGGTGAGAATAGACAGGGAGAGGGGGTTCAAATAGACAGGGGGAGGGTTGAGAATACACAGGGAGAGAGAGTGAGATTAGACAGGGGGAGGGTGTGAGAATAATCATTGGGAGGGTGTGAGAATAGACAGGGGAGGGAGTGAGAATAGACTGGGAGAGGGGATGAGAATAGTCAGGGTGCGGGAGTGAGAATAGACAGGGGGAGGGGGTGAGAATAGACAGGGGGAGGGAGTGAGAATATACAGGGGAGGGGGTGGGAATAATCAGCAGGAGGCGGTGAGAATAGACAGGGTGAGGGAGTGAGAATAGACAGGGGGAGGGGGTGAGAACAGACAGGGTGAGGGAGTGAGAATAGACAGGGGGAGGGGGTGAGAATAGACAGGGGGAGGGGGTGAGAATAGACAGGGGGAGGGTTTGAGAATAATCAGGGGGAGGCAGTGAGATTGGACAGGGGGAGGGAGTGAGAATAGACAGGGGAGGGGTTGAGAATATACAGGGGGAGGGGGTGAGAATAGACAGGGGGAGGGGTGAGAATAATCAGGGGGAGGCAGTGAGATTGGACAGGGGGAGGGAGTGAGAATAGACAGGCGGAGGGGGTGAGAATAGACAGGGTGAGGGAGTGAGAATGGACAGGGTGAGGGGGTGAGAATAGACAGGGGGAGGGGGTGAGAATAGACAGGGGGAGGGTGTGAGAATAGACAGGCGGATGGGGTGAGAATAGACAGGGGAGGGAGTGAGAATAGACGGGGGAGGGGGTGAGAATAGACTCGGGGAGGGGTGAGAATAATCAGAGGGAGAAAGTGAGAATTGACAGGGGGAGGGAGTGAGAATAGACAGGGTGAGAGAGTGAGAATAGACAGGGGGAGGGGGTGAGAATAGACAGGGTGCGGGAGTGAGAATAGACAGGGGGAGGGGTGAGAATAGACAGGGGGAGGGAGTGAGAATAGACAGGGTGAGGGACTGAGAATAGACAGGATGAGGGGGTGAGAATAGACAGGGGGAGGGGAGGGAATAGACTGTGGAGGGAGTGAGAATAGACTGGGGGAGGGGGTGAGAATAGACAGGGGGGGTAGTGAGAATAGACAGGGGGAGGGGGTGAGAATAGACAGGGGAGGGGGTGAGAATAGACTGGGGGAGGGGGTGAGAATAGACAGGAGGGGGTGTGAGAATAGACAGGGGGGGGAGTGAGAATAGACAGGGGGAGGGGGTGAGAATAGACAGGGGGAGGGGGTGAGAATAGACTGGGGGAGGGGGTGAGAATAGACAGGGGGGGAGTGAGAATAAACAGGGGAGGGAGTGAGAATAGACAGGGGAGGGAGTGAGAATAGACTGGGGGAGGGAGTGAGAATAGACTGGGGAGGGGGTGAGAATAGACAGGGGGAGGGGTGAGAATAGACATTGGGAGGGGGTAAGAATGGACAAGTGGAGGGGGTGAGAATAGACAGGGGGAGGGAGTGAGAATAGACAGGGGGAGGGTGTGAGAATAGAAAGGGTGAGGGAGTGAGAATAGAGAGGGGAGGGGTGAGAATAGACAGGGGGAGGGGTGAGAATAGACAGGGAGAGAGAGTGAGAATAGACAGGGTGAGGCAGTGAGAATAGACAGGGGGAGTGAGTGAGAATAAACAGGGGGAGGGTGTGAGAATAGACAGTGGGAGGGGTGAGGATAGACAGGGAGAGGGTGTGAGAAGAGACAGGGTGAGGGTGTGAGAATAGACAGGGGGAGGGGGTGAGAATAGACAGGGGGAGGGGTGAGAATAGACAGGGAGAGAGAGAGTGAGACTAGACAGGGGGTGGGGTGAGAATAGACAGGGGAGGGGTGAGAATAGACAGGGAGAGGGGGTTCAAATAGACAGGGGGAGGGTTTGAGAATACCACAGGGGAGAGAGAGTGAGATTAGACAGGGGGAGGGTGTGAGAATAATCATTGGGAGGGTGTGAGAATAGACAGGGGAGGGAGTGAGAATAGACTGGGAGAGGGGATGAGAATAGACAGGGTGAGGGAGTGAAAATAGACAGGGGGAGGGGGGTCGAGAATAGACAGGGTGAGGGTGTGAGAATAGACAGGGGAGGGAGTGAGAAT